>NC_083776.1:38235527-38343027 GCF_963514075.1 Conger conger
TAACACGGGCACACTGAGGCAGGCATGGCCAGTGCTGATTAACACCGGCACACTGAGGCAGGCGTGGCCAGTGCTGATCTCCTGGATTATGAACGCTGGGATGGGCACTCTGGCTCATTAACGCTGGGACACTGAGGCAGGGCGTGGCCAAGAGGGGCGACCGAGGCTATGATACAGTCTGCGCTTGGATCTGGGTCAGCTGTCTAACTGCACTCTCAGGCGCTTTGTGCACGAGGCTCAGCCTTCCCAGGAGAAGTTGACCCTTTTGTGCTTTTGTGACAGTAGAACACAAGGAAAGGGACAGAAGTTGGAGGGGATACCCCAGTTTTGCTCGGCTTTTCTGTATCTGGGACCCAGTCGCTGCATCACAGAATTCCGCGGCTGTGTGTCCCAGTTCCCTCTCTCTCGCCGTGCAGGACAGGCATTGGAGGACCCAGCAGGTCACGTTTAGGTCAACTCCACTGTCATTGCTCATAAAGTTTACAATCGTTTTCCGGCAAACTCATTCCCCTCTGCCATTGGCTGGCTAATAGAAACGAGCTGAGATAATGGTCCTCTAGATTATACTGCACATACTATGACAGTGCATACATTTGAATACATTTGGATTGTGTTAACTTTATGTCAAAACTTAATCCTTGCTTTGTTAGTTTACATATACAGTGGTATTATCTGGCCAGTTTTAATTTGTGTATGTTGGATGTGTCCTAAGAACACCATAAAACAAATCTGGAGAGAATATGAAAAACCTGCATAATAAAATATAGGTATACTGTATAAACACCAGGTTATGAATTCCTAATTACAGAAAAAAGGATATTGATGTTTTGTTGTAAATGCATGCAGCAATTCATTCATTATGTTACATGGTGCCATTTCCGCTGTTATTAAAACAAACTGTTTATCTGACGGTTAACCTTTTGAAATGTCTTGAATGTCCTTTTGAACTCGATAAATGTAACTGTTCACAGCACTGGTGCTCACGGTACTTAACAAAATCAAGGCCTACAGAGCAACACCTGACCTGTCCAAAAGAGCCTCCCGCAGGCTTTACAGCAGACGCTGAACTGACAGGACTCTGTCGTGTGACAGGTTCGCCTTGCTGATACTAAAGATGATACGTTGACGTCAGAAGGTTGGCGTACCTTGTGATTTTTGAGGATCAGAGGGGAATTGCTTCAGATTTCTTTAGCCTATAGTTAGTAGGATGTTGAACTTAGCTGCTAGCTAAATAGGTATACTGTAAGTACAATGCAGTGCCCATCACTTTGGTGAAGCACAGTGAAGGGTTAGCTCACTGCAGTAGCTATGTAAGCTGAAATTATTTAATAGCCAAATCCATTCGGACCAGCTACGAATGGTAGTAGCTACTGCATGAAATATAGAAAAACTCACTGGGGAAGCCCAAAATGTTACACTGATAAATCTGGGGTCTGGGGTTTGTCGAAAAGCTCAGCTTGCCGCTGAAAAATAATGAGTAAATTGAAACATTTAAATGCGTAAATGTAACCTTCATATTATGGTTGGGGTCTATTCAGTGTTCTAAAAATCAGTTAACCTTTTTTTAATCTTATGATTAAATGATACTGTATGATTTTTCTAATTTGGTAAACATGAAACATGAAAACATTAAATAAACATAATGCTATGTTTTGTAAGTCCTGTACAAACTTTGCAAACAAAGGTGTTGTGTGGGGTTCACTTTCCCCTCTTTAGCTGTTTAAAATGCAAGGAAATATGCAACCATTTTTATTTTTATCTCTCATTTCTTTGTGGATAGTCTGTGACACCCATACAGATATCAAACTTTCAGGATATAAATTGAGATATTTCTCACATAGTTATGGATTAAAGGCCAGTCATTTGGGAGTCATAAGGATGTATCAAAATGTTTCAATTGCAGTAATTTTGTGTCAATATACAAACTGTAGAAGCGGTCATTAAATCTTAACATAATATGTGGGTTAAATGAATACATTTCTAATGAGTACATTCATCCCCCCTTGAAGTTGTGGATGCAATGTGTGATGTCATCAGTGTAATACCGTCACCCTCTCAGATGACCGTACCTGTGGAGAGGTCAGAGTTCACTCTGGTGAAGGAATCGCAAACCACCGGAACAGAGAACGGACACATACATGCAATGCGGCTGTGGACACACATGGCTTCACTACGCGATGAATCAGTCAGCCTTGCTGGCAGCCCACCTTAAAACAGCAGGTAAGGTAACTGCACTTGCCAAACTAATCTGCACTGATTGCCTTGCATGCAAATGTCAGTATTAAACATTAGCTCGTGCATAATTACTGTAAATTTGTAATTAGTGGAAAAAGTGATATCTTGTAAACAGAAAAGGAGATCATTTGCATTGCATCAAGGCTGCAGGCCATCTCTGTGTTCAGTTTGTAGTTTTCTGTGGAAGGTCTGGAATATCTAGAGTTTACCTTCCGAGGCCTCTGCCTTGCTCTGTGACATCCATGAAAGTACTGGACCTTTGTGACCATGTAAGCTCCAATGCTCCACTTTCCAGTGCATGTTCCCCACACCAACCCTCGTCTGTATCTTTAAATCTCCGCTGTCCTGAGGAATCAGGGCATTACCTTGGGAAGCTGTCTGGTGGGACCTGGGTTCTGACGTAGATTTTAAAACTGCAGTTTTTCTGGAACTGGTCCAGGCCCCAAACTTTAAGTTTCTGGCACACAAATGAAGATGAGAGTTCAGAGCTAACAGCTTTTCATGTGGGGGTGAAGCGTTCTGTTTGTCTGTACACGTTTACACTCAACACTAGAAGATTTTCTTTTGTTGTTGAATCAATTGCCAAGGAATCAATATCATGTTTACACTTTCACTTTCAGAATATATCTGGACAAACTGGATGAGTCTCGATATCTGTTTTCATTTATAAATATCCACACATTTCTTAATATTATTTATTATTGTATGAATGTAAGATTTATTTTGTTTTGATGTAATGTTTATTTATTCTGACACGTTTCACTACAGACAGGAAATAAGAGGCGGCCTGCGGTCACACTTACATGTGGTTTTTCTATAGGGGCTTCAAGTAATCTCTTTCCACCAGGGAACTTACAGCATCAACTACAGATACAACCGTGTAGTTTCAAAATTATAACCTGTCAGACAGTGAATGAAGTCAACCGTTTTTAATCTTGTACACATCCAGAGAATTGAAGATAGCCCACTGATAGCACTGATAAGAACACAAAGGACCTTTATGGAAAGCTTCTAACAGACTCACCATACCCTCTAAATGTATCTGTTGCTCTTAAGATAAGTACCATTACCGGCATACAATCTAGCAAATCATCAAACAACAGTAAAATGACTTTATGACCGGTCATCAATAACGTTTTGGCTGGATGCTGTATGCACAAGAACATTATTTACATAATTCACATACTTAAAAAGTTGTTTAGTGGAGATACCAAGTGTTGTGGTTTAACTAATGAGACTTTTAATGTTTTAAGTTAGTGTGGGGATTACAAATCGGTCTTTTATTGCAATACTTTTTAAGTGGTAATGGATTGTTTAAACAGTATTCTCAAAGTACATAAATTGCTGCTGACAGGTTGCAAATGCAAGAATCGCTAAGCCACAAGGAGCCTTATACACTCAGTGATCACTTTATTGGGTAGACCTGTACACCAGCTTGTTAATGCAAATATTTCATCAGCCAATCATATGGCAGCAACTAAATGCATAAAAGCATGCAGGCATGTTCAAGAGGTGTGTTGTTAATGAGAGAGGTCAGAGGAGAAGGGCCAGCCTGGTCGAAGCTGACAGGAAAGGCATCTCTGATCACGTCAAACATCTACAGTTGTGTTAAAATAAATAGCAGTGCGTTAAAAAAGTGAATTAAGTGCAAATATATTTTTTCATGAGGCAATAGACCTCATATGATACACTGGGCTCACATGGATTATCGGTATGTTTCAAAATAAGTAAGGTCAGAACAAAACTGTGCCATACCTTGCTATCGAGCCCCCAAAAGTACAGTCACCCTCACAAAAGTACAGTCAGCTTAAAGTAGCCAGCTAGGGTTGCAATAAACAGGCTTATTTCAATTCAGCTACTTCACCATTGTAGGAGCTAAAAATGTATTAATTGTCATGATCATTAAAACACTGTACCTGGGCCTGACGTTCTGCATTCCAACCCCAACTGGGGAATGCAGTCAGTCTGACCCGGGTACAAAGCTCACTCCATACAAAGTGCCAGCATTCATGCTTTGAAAGTTTGGGGTGTGCTGGTAGCAACCCAGAACATACACCTGATAAGGTTCAGTTAGGAATACCCAGTGACTATAGTTCCTACCAGACGTGCATTCAAGGCCAATGCATTTCATTTTCTAGCTGATTCCTATTCGATTCTGCAGCCATTTCAGTTTGTGTACCTTTTCAAATTGTTAGTTAACTTTTGTGGCGAACAGAAAAAAGATTTAACATGTTCACTAATGTTTGCAATCTTCAACGCACCTCACCTTAATCTACAATCGGAACAAATTCACGCCAGAGTCTCTTGACATGCAACAGAGAAAAGTGAATAAAATAGTGGCAGGCAGCCATCTTAGGGGGAGGAACCAGAGACGAACTGGCCTATCACGAAACAGTGTTAACTTCATGCAAAGCATTCGTCACTGATGTACAGCTACTGCAGCCAATGTAAAAAATAAATGAATAAAGCAGGCCAATTCTCCAATCACGGCTAATGAATCCAATTACTCGTACAACATTCGTATTCAGAAAAAAGTCAATACTCGTTACAAGTACTCGTCTGAAACAAATACTCTTTTACTCATGTGCCTATGCGGAAGTAGCCATTCATGCAGCTGGGCAAAGCCCTTCCACCACCCATGTGTTTGAATTTGAGGGAAATGTGAATCAGCCCAATGTTTCACTCTTCTGCTACTAGATATGAATGTGGATCTTCTGTCCTATGTGTTATCATGAACACTGCAGAGTCCCACTGACCAACAACCCCCCCTCCCTACCATCCACCACCCAAACTAACCTGTATTTACCTGTCTGAATCCCACTCAACCAACACCCCCACACCATCCACCACCCAAACTGGTCCCATCACAAACACAGATTCAGATTATACCAAGCATCACATGCAAAAACGTCACCCAGCTTGATAAACGCATTTATCCTCTGAATAAATATATAAATATATATACATAAACAATATATATATATATATATATTGTTTCATCAAAATACATTAGAAATGTGTTTTGTTTGATCATAACTAATAATAATATTTGCATGCATTTTAACTTTTTTTTGTTTCAATTTAAAAATCATTCATGATGACCTGTGCTCTGATAGCTTCAGTGCTCTAAAGAAATCAACCACATTAAACATGCATTTACTGTTCAACAGGTCAAATGGCAAAAGTCAAAAGTAATCCATTGCGTTTGGACAGCAAGTATTAAACATGAGACAAGGCTGCAGACGATTCAGGACCCTGTGGAAGATTGAGTGTGCTTGATGCTATTAAGGGAGTACTCTCTGCAAACAGGCCTTCCCCTCCAAAATAACCCATTTTCACTGTAAGGAGACACTAATCATGAATGACGAAAATTATACTCGCAATCGAGGATGACCGAGTGCAATAAGGTCTGGCGGAAACATGCAAGTTACTTTTCTAAACCACCATCAGCGCCGCCCTCCCACCCCCCTGGAAGATCCGGGGGTGTGGAGGCACCAGTCATGCCCCTTTGGGTCTGAAGCTGTCCCCATGGCTACTAAAAAATACATACATACACATAAAAAATATTAAAATATAAAATATATACCTTTCTGTTGATTTACCCAGCCTCGTTTATCCATCTCTGCATTCGACAGGTGTGCAGTGAAACAGTTCCCGCCATTTTGGATCTTTGTTTCTGAGGAGCTGAGGGTGTACCCTGGGTGTGGAGGTTTTCTTTCTTATGGCCTGATAGGGGGTTTACAGTTCCCTTTGGACATTTACGTTATTCAAGGAAAGGGGGCAAAAAACCAAGAAATAAGTCAGGCTCAACAATCATTTTGGTCTTATATTTAGACTTAAATTCTTATTTCTATAACTTTTTTTTGCTAAATAAGGCACATATATTGTCAATGAGGTAAGACTGATTGACTCATTTCGAGAGTTGCCAGTGGGTTAAGAAAATTTCTCTCACGCAAACAGTAACTTAAGAAGCTAAGACTTTAAGACGAAAACAGTTTAGTGCAGAATTCAGTTTACCCCACACACACCAGAGCTCTGTGGAGCTTTCCTTCAAGCCTTAGCTTAGCGCCGTCGCCACTTAGCCGACTGCATTGTGGCGGTAAACTGTGTTACAGAACGAGTATATGGCCGTATTGACTGTGTTACAGGGCGAGTATACGGCCGTATTGACTGTGTTACAGAGCGAGTATACGGCCGTATTGACTGTGTTACAGAGCGAGTATACGGCCGTATTGACTGTGTTACAGGGCGAGTATACGGCCGTATTGACTGTGTTACAGAGCAAGTATACGGCCGTATTGACTGTGTTACAGAGCGAGTATACGGCCGTATTGACTGTGTTACAGAGCGAGTATACGGCCGTATTGACTGTGTTACAGAGCGAGTATACGGCCGTATTGACTGTGTTACAGAGCGAGTATACGGCCGTATTGACTGTGTTACAGAGCGAGTATACGGCCGTATTGACTGTGTTACAGAGCGAGTATACGGCCGTATTGACTGTGTTACAGAGCGAGTATACGGCCGTATTGACTGTGTTACAGAGCGAGTATACGGCCGTATTGACTGTGTTACAGAGCGAGTATACGGCCGTATTGACTGTGTTACAGAGCGAGTATACGGCCGTATTGACTGTGTTACAGAGCGAGTATACGGCCGTATTGACTGTGTTA
Organism: Conger conger; assembly: GCF_963514075.1. Classification (NCBI taxonomy): domain Eukaryota; kingdom Metazoa; phylum Chordata; class Actinopteri; order Anguilliformes; family Congridae; genus Conger; species Conger conger. Next base: position 38,242,436 of record NC_083776.1, read on the forward strand.
CAGAGCGAGTATACGGCCGTATTGACTGTGTTACAGAGCGAGTATACGGCCGTATTGACTGTGTTACAGGGCGAGTATACGGCCGTATTGACTGTGTTACAGAGCGAGTATACGGCCGTATTGACTGTGTTACAGAGCGAGTATACGGCCGTATTGACTGTGTTACAGGGCGAGTATACGGCCGTATTGACTGTGTTACAGAGCGAGTATACGGCCGTATTGACTGTGTTACAGAGCGAGTATACGGCCGTATTGACTGTGTTACAGGGCGAGTATACGGCCGTATTGACTGTGTTACAGAGCGAGTATACGGCCGTATTGACTGTGTTACAGAGCGAGTATACGGCCGTATTGACTGTGTTACAGAGCGAGTATACGGCCGTATTGACTGTGTTACAGAGCGAGTATACGGCCGTATTGACTGTGTTACAGAGCGAGTATACGGCCGTATTGACTGTGTTACAGGGCGAGTATACGGCCGTATTGACTGTGTTACAGAGCGAGTATACGGCCGTATTGACTGTGTTACAGAGCGAGTACACGGCCGTATTGACTGTGTTACAGAGCGAGTACACGGCCTTATGGACTGTGTTACAGAGCGAGTACATGGCCGTATTGACTGTGTTACAGAACGAGTATATGGCCGTATTGACTGTGTTACAGAACGAGTATATGGCCGTATTGACTGTGTTACAGAGCGAGTATACGGCCGTATTGACTGTGTTACAGAGCGAGTATACGGCCGTATTGACTGTGTTACAGAGCGAGTACACGCCCGTATTGACTGTGTTACAGAGCGAGTATATGGCCTTATTGACTGTGTTACAGAGCGAGTATATGGCCGTATTGACTGTGTTACAGAACGAGTATATGGCCGTATTGACTGTGTTACAGAACGAGTATATGGCCGTATTGACTGTGTTACAGAGCGAGTATACGGCCGTATTGACTGTGTTACAGAGCGAGTATACGGCCGTATTGACTGTTACATAGCGAGTATACGGCCGTATTGACTGTGTTACAGAGCGAGTATACGGCCGTATTGACTGTGTTACAGGGCGAGTATACGGCCGTATTGACTGTGTTACAGAGCGAGTATATGGCCGTATTGACTGTTACATAGCAAGTATACGGCCGTATTGACTGTGTTACAGAGCGAGTATACGGCCGTATTGACTGTGTTACAGAGCGAGTATACGGCCGTATTGACTGTGTTACAGAACGAGTATATGACTGTGTTACAGAGCGAGTATATGGCCGTATTGACTGTGTTACAGAGCGAGTATACGGCCGTATTGACTGTGTTACAGAGCGAGTATACGGCCGTATTGACTGTGTTACAGAGCGAGTATACGGCCGTATTGACTGTGTTACAGAGCAAGTATACGGCCGTATTGACTGTGTTACAGGGCGAGTATACGGCCGTATTGACTGTGTTACAGAACGAGTATATGACTGTGTTACAGAGCGAGTATACGGCCGTATTGACTGTGTTACAGAGCGAGTATACGGCCGTATTGACTATGTTACAGAGCGAGTATACGGCCGTATTGACTGTGTTACAGAGCGAGTATACGGCCGTATTGACTGTGTTACAGAGCGAGTATACGGCCGTATTGACTGTGTTACAGAGCGAGTATACGGCCGTATTGACTGTGTTACAGAGCGAGTATACGTCCGTATTGACTGTGTTACAGGGCGAGTATACGGCCGTATTGACTGTGTTACAGAGCGAGTATACGGCCGTATTGACTGTGTTACAGAGCGAGTATACGGCCGTATTGACTGTGTTACAGAGCGAGTATACGGCCGTATTGACTGTGTTACAGAGCGAGTATACGGCCGTATTGACTGTGTTACAGAGCGAGTATACGGCCGTATTGACTGTGTTACAGAGCGAGTATACGGCCGTATTGACTGTGTTACAGAGCGAGTATACGGCCGTATTGACTGTGTTACAGAGCGAGTATACGGCCGTATTGACTGTGTTACAGAGCGAGTATACGGCCGTATTGACTGTGTTACAGAGCGAGTATACGGCCGTATTGACTGTGTTACAGAGCGAGTATACGGCCGTATTGACTGTGTTACAGAGCGAGTATACGGCCGTATTGACTGTGTTACAGAGCGAGTATACGGCCGTATTGACTGTGTTACAGAGCGAGTATACGGCCGTATTGACTGTGTTACAGAGCGAGTATACGGCCGTATTGACTGTGTTACAGAGCGAGTATACGGCCGTATTGACTGTGTTACAGAGCGAGTATACGGCCGTTTTGACTGTGTTACAGAGCGAGTATATGGCCGTATTGACTGTGTTACAGAGCGTGTTACAGGGCGAGTATACGGCCATATTGACTGTGTTACAGAGCGTGTTACAGGGCGAGTATACGGCCGTATTGACTGTGTTACAGAGCGAGTATACGGCTGTATTGACTGTGTTACAGAGCGAGTATACGGCCGTATTGACTGTGTTACAGAGCGTGTTACAGGGCGAGTATACGGCCGTATTGACTGTGTTACTGAGACGGATGCGTGGGGGTTGGACCCAAAATGCACGACTCAGAAACAATAGTAATATAAAGACCCCTCAGGGCTTTATTCGGGACGAATCCCAGGAGAGTAGTCAACACAAGCAAAGTCCATACACGTAGATCCAGCCAAACAAAAAGTAAACAAACAAAAAGCACGGTGCCGAGGGAAGAGGCAAACTCGTAGTCGGTAGACGTGCAGGGAGGTCCGGTAGCAGGAGAGCTGTCAGCGGGGCTGAAGTACAGGCGGACGGCAGGCAGAGTCGTAGTCGAGGGCGATGCGGAAGTCGAAACCATAAAACAAACAGCGAGGCAAAAGTACAAAGACGGTAGGCGAGGACGTGGTCAAAAACAAGCGGTGGTCAACAAAACAGAAATCAATAACTATGGTCGGTAAACAGGCTTGGATCGTAACGTGTAATCAAATAGTAAATAATGCTCAAGAGTTGCGTGAAAAAACAGAGGCAGACAATTTCGCAGTGAACAGTTGCGCGACTGGGCTATAAATGCAGGTGTAGACAGGTGTAGACAATTAGTAAGAGCGTAGCAAGGAAATGGAAAACAGGTGCGATGGATGACAAGTTTAACAAGGAGATTAGTAATCGTTAGTAATAAACCTATCCTGCCCTAGCATTAGTAAATTAGTAAATGACATGCACGAGAAACATAAGGTAACATGAACACATGATTAGTCTTGTTAGTTTCTACCCAATCCTGATCTAGCGTTAGTAGTTTTAGTAAATAGACAAATAGAACATTAGGGGAGTGAAGGACAGAACGAGAGAGAGAGAGAGAGAGAAAAGGCGGAACGCAAGGTTTGCGGAAAAACATGTAAAAGTGTATGCATAACCACGACCAGTTAAACGTAACAATAAACATACATCAAAACATAACACAAAGCGAAACTAAGACGATACTCACTCAACATAACCAGGTAATATAATCGTACGAAAACATAACTAGACATGACAAGAAAATAAATCGTAACGAAACATAACTAAACAACATGACGAACCTAGACAACATAATACATGATAAAACACTACGTGACTAAGACAACATGAATAAACATAAATCAACATAAAACATGGTGAGACAGACCTGAAACGTGACAGTTACAGAGCGAGTATACGGCCATATTGACTGTGTTACAGAGCGAGTATACGGCCGTATTGACTGTGTTACAGAGCGAGTATACGGCCGTATTGACTGTGTTACAGAGCGAGTATACGGCCGTATTGACTGTGTTACAGAGCGAGTATACGGCCGTATTGACCGTGTTACAGAGCGAGTATACGGCCGTATTGACCGTGTTACAGAGCGAGTATATGGCCGTCTTGACTGTGTTACAGAGCGAGTATACGGCCGTATTGACTGTTACAGAGCGAGTATACGGCCGTATTGACTGTGTTACAGAGCGAGTATACGGCCGTATTGACTGTGTTACAGAGCGAGTATACGGCCGTATTGACTGTGTTACAGAGCGAGTATACGGCCGTATTGACTGTTACAGAGCGAGTATACGGCCGTATTGACTGTGTTACAGAGCGAGTATACGGCCGTATTGACTGTGTTACAGAGCGAGTATACGGCCGTATTGACTGTGTTACAGAGCGAGTATATGGCCGTATTGACTGTGTTACAGAGCGAGTATACGGCGTTATTGACTGTGTTACAGAGCGAGTATATGGCCGTATTGACTGTGTTACAGAGCGAGTATACGGCCGTATTGAATGTGTTACAGAGTGAGTATATGGCCGTATTGACTGTGTTACAGAGCGAGTATACGGCGTTATTGACTGTGTTACAGAGCGAGTATATGGCGGTATTGACTGTGTTACAGCGCGAGTATACGGCCGTATTGACTGTGATTTTTACAGGTTTGGTTGGCCCGCGATGACTAACCGGCGGTGTGAAGCGCTAATGGGGCCGGCACTGGAGCAGACTGAATTAATGCGAAGCGAGTCTGACGCTAAGCATATTAGCTCAGTAATAGATTTGCCTCAGGATATTACACAGGTAGCGTCAGCTTCTCCTTTCTTCTGTCTGAATGAAATTCAGACAATACCTCGCGATACCTTTTCATTTTTAATAATTTAATGGTCACGGATTTAATACTGACTCATTGCTCCTGTGTTACATAATAGAGAAGACTGCTGCCTAAGAGCCTAAGATCCTTTCCCTCTGTGAATTTAGGTGTAAGGTTATGCATTTCATTTTAACACTTTATCCTCACTCCTGGAAGTGGAGAGCCGCAGGGTGGTTTTTGTTACTCAGCACTGCATTCATCAATTAAAGCAGTTAATTACACAGATAACTCTCCTCACCTGGTTTCTAGGGTATGAATTGGTTGCTTATATTAAGTTGAAAACAAAAACCAGCACGGCTCTCCAGGACCACAGGTTTACACTGTCTCCTGTTTTGGGTAAGACATGGCACATCGTACAGCTAAATTTAAATGAAGCCAAATAAATAGCTTTTGCATTTGATGCCTCAAATTTCAGTAACTGTAAATATAGCCCATTGCCACATGGGAAGTCTTTCATTTTGCACACTAAATAAATCAATTCATTTTATTAAATTTTTTGAAGATGTTGGAATTTCTTTGGTAGTCTTCTGACCTCTTTTCAGGAAACCCTTAAAAAGCAGTAAAAATAGCATTACATCCATGACAAGAAGAAAATGTTGTGTGAAATGGCGGGCAGGAAGTTAATCTCTCCTCTAAGAGAGTGATAAGCCTTTAATTACTGCCAAGATTTAATCAACAACAGCTCTCAGAAAGCACAACTGATACAAGCCTCCAACTGATTACATCACCTGTCCCTTTAACTTTATACTGTGTATATATATATATATATATATATATATATATATATATATATATATATATATAATATGTGTGTATATGTGTGTGTGTGTGTGTGTGTGTGTGTGTCTGTGTGTACATGCTTGTCTGTGTGTGTTTGTGTGTGTGCATGTGTGCTTGCACATTTGCGTATGCTTGCGCGTGTGTGTGTGTGTGTGTGTGTGTGTGCATACTTGTGCGTGTGTGTGTTTGAGTGTGTATGTGTGTGTTTGTGTGTGCATGCTTGTGTGTGTGTGTGTGTTTGTGTATGTGCGTGCATGCATGCTTGTGCATGTACATATATTAATTTCGCAATATTTTGTATGTCCCCTTGCACTCAAGCTGGCATGGACTCCACAAATTTGTGCAAAACCTGATGATTCATGCTATCCCAGCATTATTTGACAATGTTCCAAAGAGCATTGTGATGTAACTAGGCTTGAATGAATGCTTGGCTTTTGTCAGCCTTCAAATGCCCCTGTAAATGTTAGATGGGGTTGAGGTCAGGCGATTGTGGATTGTGAAATTTACTAAAATTCCAAATTCCTAAAACTTTAGGAATATGTGTGTGTGTGTGTGTGTGTGTGTGTGTGTGTGTGTGTATGTGTGTGTGTCTGTGTGTGTGTGTGTCTGTGTGTGTGTGTGTGTCTGTGTGTGTGTGTGTGTCTGTGTGTGTGTGTGTGTGTGTGTGTGTGTGAGTGTGTCTGTGTGTGTGTGTGTGTGTCTGTGTGTGTGTGTGTCTGTGTGTGTGTGTGTGTCTGTGTGTGTGTGTGTGTGTGTATGTGTGTGTGTGTGTCTGTGTCTGTGTGTGTCTGTGTCTGTGTGTGTGTGTGTGTCTGTGTGTATGTGTGTGTGTGTGTGTGTGTGTGTATGTGTGTGTGTCTGTGTGTGTATGTGTGTGTGTGTGTGTGTGTGTGTGTAGGTGCGTGCGTGTGTGCATGCTGTTTCACTTACATTATCTCATAAAGTACATCATAAAATAGGTGCACACCACTTCATGCATGTAGGCTCCATCACACTAGTATGGTCCGTTGCTGTCAAACTCAACCTCACAGTCTCAGTCCAGGCAGAGGCTCAATTACATTTTGTTCTGTAAGACACATTTAAGCATAGCAGGAAATACAAGTGTTTCATGTTTTTACTTTGTTTTATCATTATCATTGAGCTCATTGAAAATCAGCTATCAAGCAATCAGAAGACATTGAGCTACCAAGACCAATGAGAAAGAAAGCATCTGTTCCAAGATGGCTGCCCTCTAGTGCTACGAGCTGCTAAGAAAGCTAATTTGAATTTCTATTTCTAGCAAATACAGGTAAATTTCAGAATTGGATGTAGGCCCATATCTTATCTAAGCTAAAAAGCTAATGAGTCACGTGACCTTCACTTCCCCGTTAAATTGCTTTGCAGTAATTAGCTACCCTGCTGAAGCTAGGAGCTGTTATTTGAAGTTAGTCATAGCTGTGTTTTAACTAGCAGGGACAACTCTTACAGAGTGCACGCAGCACCTGAAAAATGGCTGTGTGTCTGTTTTCTCAATTCATTTGAGGCAATTAATTTTTTTATCCTCACAAAATCGCATTTAAATCTGATGCCAGTGATGCTGAGATCACAACTGCACTTTACTTTATTATTTGGCGCGTGCGTGCATCTGATGGAAGAATCCAACTGCTCATCCGTCATTTTGAGATGACGGCAAAGAATCTTGGGGTGACTCTTGATAACTGCCTCACCCTGGCTCCACAAGTATCCTCCACTGCCAGAACCTGCAGGTTCTTTCTGTATAATATACGCCGTATCCGTCATCTCCTGACGGAGAAAGCCACCCAGCTCCTAGTCCAGGCGCTCGCCATTTCCCGCCTGGATCACTGCAACTCCCTCCTAATATAAGTATTGAAGGGTCACCCACCCCTGCCTCTCCCCACACACTTGTATCTGTTCATTAAGTCCAGTAGGCAGGCTGTCGCCTACCCAGACAGCAAGCTACTTCGGGTTGGATATGCCCCCAAGTCAGCCGGTACCGGCACAAATCCGGTCCGGAGTCTCTTGCTATCCAGGCCGTGGCTAAGGTGTCTGGGACCTAGAAGGTCGGTGGTTCAAGCCCCAATGTAGCCACAATAACATCTGAACAGCTGTTGGGCCCTTGAGCAAGGCCCTTAACTCCAAGGGAGGATTGTCCCCTGCTTAGTCTAAACAACTGGATGTCGCTCTGGATAAAAAAATAGTCAGCTACATTATTGTACTGTAAGTCACACTACCCATTCTTCTGGCTGTGTGAATTTTACTGAGAGCTTCTGGGAGAATGAGATGCACTTGGAGTACAAACCCAGACGAGAGGGTTTCCGACTCAATCGCTAAACACAACAGTGAAAATAAAAGTATCCATTTCCAAACATGAGCAGCTCTGCTCTTTTTAAGGTATTCCTGTGACGTCCATTTTGAGCTGTGGTCTGTTTGAAGGCTGGCGTTAAGCACACCTGTGTAGAGTTCACTGCGCCTGTTCCAGATTCACCTTAATCACAAGCAGCCTGCATACAACAACCCTTTATACTACAATACAAGGCAAACTTGTCCTGTGATTTTTTTAAGAGAGACCATAAATGCGTAAATGAATACATTTTCTCATGAAAGACGGAAGAGACAACCCCCAGGACTAAACGCAAAAAATAGTCTGTGTGGAGACCAAGTTTGTTCCCAAACTTTTCTTTGTTTAGATACTTTCCATACTCCATACTTTCTGCACTCACATACCTTTTGAACACCCAGTTCATCTTTCAACCCTCACTGGACAGATCAAAACATATTTGTTTGTCTTGCAATATATTGTATTAATAAGTGTATTCTCCAAAGCTTTCAATAAATGATATTTCCAAATTAGTTGTTTGCCAGCGAAATATCTCTCAAATGTATCATCTACATACTTGTGTTAACATTCAAACAGTATGTATCTGGAATGCATAAACACTAATTTATACACTGAGTTATATAAGAATAGAATCTATCTGTATTCAATGCATCTTTGTCACTCTTAATAAGCTGCATTTTGTAATGTTCCTGAACTTATTAAAATAGAAAATACACAGAAGAATAAGCATCAAACATCCTTAATATTATTTCTGTCAATTAGCATGGGGTGTAAAATAGAGCTCCTGTTCATTTGTGCGGGCGCTCACACACAATGCTAAACAGGCGGAGTAAACAGCCCTTCTGACTCCAGCGCACAGTGCACCCAGTCAAGTGTTTCAAATCTCATTTGAATATATGAATGTTTACTTTGTCTATTTGCTTTACTTATTTCGCTGTATGGGATCACATTGAGCTTGATGTGATGCTGTTTCTGAGCCGTCACAGGGACACTGGGGCGGGGTGGGGGTGGGGGGCAGTTAGACTGTGGGGTAAAGGGGGCAGTTAGACTGTGGGGTAAAGGGGGCAGTTAGACTATGGGGGTAAAGGGGGCAGTTAGACTGTGGGGGTAAAGGGGGCAGTTAGACTGTGGGGGTAAGGGGGGCAGTTAGACTGTGTGGGTAAAGGGGGCAGTTAGACTATGGGGTAAAGGGGGCAGTTAGACTGTGGGGGTAAATGGGGGGTAAAGGTATAGGAGAAGATTCCATCTTTCTGATGTCAATACAGCAACCCCCTCCTGACAGGATTTATACTGTGCTAACACAGGGCGCCCCAAGAGACTTCAATTAGACAATTACCTGGTCTGAGCCTAGCTCTGTTCATAAGCCCTTCCTTTCACACTGAATCATAGAGCCACAGTTAATATTCCTGCAAAAGTCCCGATCTATAACGCCATCCCCATAAATCCCAGCCTTTCATAACAGGCAAATAATAGCAGTAAATAAACAGGACTTACACCTGTACACTCTCTCCGCCACGCGCCGGCACGCAAACGGACCCGCTCCCGGCCTCAGAACCGCCGTAAACGCCTTGAGTAAGAAACACTGAGTGCTGTTAATGGATAGGTTTACTTTAAAAGGTGCCATCTGCTATCAATCACGCAGAGGTATGGGAAACAGGTTTGGCTGGGCTCCCTACCTCTCCGAGCGGCCGATAAAGACGGGAGTCTGGTCTTCGGGAACGTCGGATCCCCGGGAGAGTACAACATCAGACCCACTCAGCAGTTCCACTAACAATAATAAAAACGGCCGGGCTTAAAGGTGACATTGCCAATTTACGATTATTTGTGTCTATAAAGTGTATTCTTTGACTCCTGACTCATTCCCACTGTCTCTCTCTACAAGAACAATACATTAAGACCACCGGGAGTAAATGGAAATTCTCTCCTTTATATTACACTGACAGCCACTACCTGAGAATTTCAATTTAGCACGCCTGACCTCGGAGGAGGTCTGTCTTCCTTACTTCCAGTCAGTTCTGGTTCAGCGTGATCTGAGCTAGCGCTAAGCTAGCTCCTCAGTGTATCGTGCCATGGGAAAACACTACCAGCACAGAAACGCTTGCAGCACAAACGCTGGCCCATACGAAACAGCGTCTCGACACTACAGGTGACCTGACTCCTAGCACGTGGGCATTTAAGAATACATTTATAATCGTTCTTAGAGTATGTATTTCATATAGTCTGTGAGGCAGACCCTAACATTTTGGCCGTCATGTCCACTTGCAGGGACGATGTCTCAGAGTAATTTTATTGGATGGTCTATGTCCCTAGTGTTAGAGAATGTATGACAGCATTGCAGTAGTGGTAAAGTGATGAAAAAACGTGAATCAGAAATGATGAGGGATAAAAAGGCGAGTGATAGCACAATGAAACGTCACCCTCCAAGTGGGCATGACCACCCCCTGGCTCACAGACCAACAGGCTTGCAGAAGAAATATTAGAAAAGATATTCAAACCTGCTCTTATCAACAAAGGGATTCACTGAAATCAATTCAATTAAATTCCTTGCCTTTAATTCACACTCATATGAAACCGATATAACCAAATATACACTCACTGAACACTTTATTAGGTATTTATTATACTTATATAGACTTATGTAGCCTATCCACTTAAGAGACTTGAAGCGTTGTATGTTCAGAGATGCTCTTCTGCGTACCACTGTTGTAATGCGTGGTTATTTGCGTTACTGTCACCTTCCTGTCAGCTGGCCCTTCTCCTCTGACGTCTTTCATTAACAAGGTGTTTTTGCCCACAGTACTGCTGCTCACTGGATGTTTTTTGTTTATCGCACCAGCTCTTGACCATGTCTGCATGCTTTTATGCATTTGGTTGCTGGCTCATGATAGGCTGATAAAATATTTGCATTAAGAAGCTGGTGTACAGGTCTACCTAATAAAGTGCTCACTGAGTGTATGCATATTCTGTTGCTCCTGTGGTACTCCATTGCCATCCAAGTGCCATACATACAAAACAGCATTAAATATGAGTGCACTAAGCAGCTGGTGGTCTCGCTGTGACAGAATCCCTCATAAATCTGAAAATAACAGGAGTAACTGCTGTGATGAGATGGTACATGTAGTGAGAACGAGAGGACCGCTTGAACTGACCTTCTTGGCAAATACCACCATCTCTCTTTTATATGATGATGTTTCTCATCTGACTGCCGTTGTGCCTTCCTTCTGACTGGAGGGCTAGCTGTGTACACACCCATCCCTGTACCTGTACACACTCCTTTTACTCTCTCCTTCCTTCTGACTGGAGGGCAGTATAATGTACATACTGTCAGGAATCAGAACACTGAACCCAAGAGCGAGACCACAGAAGTTAACGTTAAAGTCTTTATTAACTTCAGAACAGATCAGACAGGCAGGGGTCGAACAGTTGTGACAGGTCAGGCAGTTCGAAAACGAGAGTCCAGACGAAGGGTCGGTGCACAAGTAAACAGCTGGGATAATCCAATACGTGGTCGATGTCACAAGCGAAGGGTCAAATACAAGTGGGCAAATCAGACAGAAACAGAATCCAAAGAACAAAGTCAGAAAAAAAAAAAACAGCTCGATACACAGCGGTTCCAAACTAGACAGACGGAATAAACAGAATGCAGAAGTCAAAAACAAAATGGCTCGAACCAGGTATCAATCAGAAATAAATGCTGGAAAGCAAGGTTAAAACACATGACAATCGAGCAGAGAACTAACAAAACAGACAGGCTTATATAGAGGGATAACGAGGGTAAATCACAATCAGGTGTGCACAATAACAAGGAAGTGAAAACAGGTGAAACAAATTAATGGGAATGAATGGGGAGACAGACAGACTATGGAAAGCACAGAGGGTAACAATACACGGAAACGCTAACAACTTAGACAAAACCTAGACAATGAACAACACAGAACCTGACACATACAGCAGCAGAAAAGCACAAAACTAGAGCTCTATAGAGAATAACTGATCTTAGTAGGACATGACTGATAAATTCCTCTAATTAGGAAAAGCTGGCACATCACACCTGTAACTGCCATGGCCAACTGGTTCAGTCACTAAATAACGTGTCATTCACAAGACAACGCATAAGACAGGAACCTTTCTGAGATCCTGGATCTCTGTGGTCTCTTCTCCGCCTTGCTACGGACGTATATTAATAGCAGGTGGATTCGCTCTGTGGTATTACATTGTACCTGCGAGATGTAGCAGAGATATGCTACAGGGACACATTGTGTACGATGCAAAGCTGGTCAGAGGAGGGGCTGCCAGTGGACCTCAAAGGCTCTGAGCTCAGGTGAAAGCTCAGGTGAATCCGGGGTGGGCTTTCCCTGCTCCCCATGTTCAGGACCAATCAGATCACTTACTGAGTGTACATTGTGACTGAATAGATTGCTTTTCCAGCAAATTGTATGTGCTACACTCTCAGAATTAAAGGTACAAAAAAGCAGTATTGGTGCATACACTTGTACCCTGCAACTCATTTATACCTTTTTGCTTGAAAAACATACTCATTCGGACCAAAAGAGAACATTAATGCACTGTCAGGGTACATTTTGAAAATTTTATCCTTGAAGAATACTGTCACTTGTTTTGTGAGAGTGTAATATTCACATTTCTATTTGAGGCCTGGTTTGAAATGTGGGAATGGCGCGTTCTGCTGCCATGGTAATGCCAGTTATTATCAACTGTATTCTGTTTGATTTGGTTACATTTTTACTGGTTTTGGTTTGTCAAATTTTAAAACTTAACTTGTTTTTGTATTCAGTTGAATGCAAAAATGTTACATTTGGTACTCCAATAATCAGCTAAAAATAACAAAAATATACTGTATATTGGGCAATGTCAACACATTTAAACTTCACTCCAAACTTTTTCTTCAGTGTAGCTAATAGCATTTATAGTCATGCTGTACTTGTGATATAGCATGGATTCCCACGTCTTGTCTCTTTAAAGACATCTACAATGATCAAACAAACCCTGAACCTCAAAACGTTGCCTCCATGTTTTCCTGTTGCTTGGAACGCTGAAGTACCCACAACCTTTCTCTAATGGCTGCTCCGCACCAGCAAAGACGAGTGGGATGAACTTTATTTGATCTCCACTGGAACTGAAACATTGTCACAATTATTCTAAAACTTATTATTAATTTAGTTAACTGCAATAGCTTCCTTGGCAGCTATGCTGGCAGTTAATGTTAGTGTTCTAGTCAGCAGCCCAAGACTGTTCTTTGTTTCCAGCTAAATAATTAAACCAAAGCAATTACTGCACTACTATTCTCGCTAACAAGGTTGGCTAGGTGACTAGATCTGCTGTTACACAACATTGTACCTTGGGATTTGAGAAATTAATAAACACAGGAAAAAGAGAATCTCAACATTTTTTGCCAGTTGGCTTTCTGCATGCAGTGACATTCTTTAGCTTGTTATAATCACACCAACATCATTCTCATTGTGTGCTCAGATGAATGTTATCAACATTGTGTAATCGGCAAAGCTATTGATAAATATGCTTTAAATTTCATATGTTCCAAAATGCCTCTGTGCATTATTCCCTTCTCTAGATCATCCAATGTTGTAAGTCACAGGTTATAACCACGTAGAAGTTATAAAACCTCACCCAATATTCACAGCACTAATATGGAAATGCATACTATAAAACAGGTTCTTTCAATCGTGGATGTCAATTGGCACAGACAACATTCTCTAGTCATTGTAAATACAGGAAGATTTAAACAAGCAGCCTGTTTGTAAACACCAGCACCGTTAGAAATAATATTCCAAAATAAATAATATTGTGTCATCAATGACCTCTTTCTATATGTTGTAACCATTTTATAAAAGCAGTATGGCACTCAAGGCTTTCGGTCATGCCTAACAACACCACTATGTCTGTGACTCCATTTACCATACAACACAGCTGTCATATACCGTAGCGGTGCTTAGAAATGTCACTTTCTTTGGCTGGTAGCCAAATATATGAAGTATAAAGTCTGAATAAATGCTGTGTACAGACACAGTCCTGTATATACCGTGAATGATCAATGGATTGAAAGGTTCATTCATACAAGACCGCTCCCCAAATTCTTTTTAATAAAAATAAAATATGAAAGTATGTGAAGAGGCGCCAGCTTTGGTTGTGTGTTTTTCTTAATATGTTCTGAGGGTCTCAGGCAAAGCACTGTGGGAAATATTGTTCTTTTTTTTAACAGCATTTAGTATGTTGAAAAACCTGGACTTCCAAAAGGGCACTACCCCGAGCAGTTTGCACAAATTGAATATTGTACTCCAGCTTTTCTCCACATTGGTCCCAATCCAGATGGTTTACAACAACAAGGGGGCTAAACTTCTGTTGATCTAAGATCTCTTTATTTTCCACAGTGAGTGAAATCCCTCCAAAGAAACACTAATGCCATGAAAGCCATGTCTCACTGTGTCTCGGATGTACAAACAGGGATAAGACCACATCTAATGTTTAAAGAATATTAAACTGTCACAGAATGTACAAAGATACATGGAAATGTTCCTGAAAATGTCTGTATGCTGTACATTATAAATACACTATGCACATTTTTTGCATTTATTTGTGTGTACAAGTGTGTACATGCATGTGTGTGTATGTGTGTGTGCATGTACATGCATGTGTGTGCCTGCATGCGTGAGTGTGCATGCCTGTGTGTGTGCGTGCCTGCCTGTTTGTTTGTGTGTGCATGCCTGTGTGTGTACATGCATGTGTGTGCCTGTGTGTACATGTGTGTGCATACCTGTGTGTGTGTGTACATGCATGTGTGTGTATGTGTGTGAGTGTACATGCATGTGTGTGCCTGTGTGTGTGTGTGTGTGCATGCCTGTGTGTGTACATGCATATGTGTGTATGTGTGTGTGTGTGTGTACATGCATGTGTGCCTGCATGTGTGTGTGCATGTGTGTGCGTGCCTGCCTGTGTGTGTGTCTGTGTGGGTTCATGCCTGTGTGTGTACATGCATGTGTGTATGTATGTGTGTGTGTGTGTGTGTGTGTGTGTGCCTGTGTGTGTGAGTGCGTGCCGGTGTGTGTGTGTACGTGTATGCGTGCCTGTGTGTGTGCGGGGGTTGGTAATGATGAAATGCAGTTATAAAATAACTGTAAATCTGACAGTATTTCTAGAGCTTGAACACTGAGCTCGACTTGATTTTCCACAATCGTTCGTTCGGGGAGTGTTTTCTAACACGGCGTTTCCCTTTCTCCAGGCATTGATTTTTATAAGAGAGGAACAAACTGCTCATTTACGGCACTGAATCATATTATTAGTGTAATAAAATAACAGTAATACCTCTATGAAAGTATTACACAAATACGTAGTCTGTTCTGATATCAGAAGATATAGCGGTAGCATTTAACCACGGGAGGCAAGAAACAATGAAAAAAAGCATAAATCCATTTGTGCAGGCATATTGAATTAGACTTGCTTCCATCCATGCATATTGCTGCCACAGTACCTGCAACCCAAATCTCTTTCATGCTTTTCCTCTGCATAATTAACCTTTATTCTACAGCCAACATGCGTTCAAAAGAAATAAATAAAATAAATAAAAAACACCCGCTCAATATTATTGCTGGGCAGGTTGGATCATATTGAATTAGATTAAATTATACCAGAGGTTAAATCACATTGCAGATTTGATTAAAAAAGTAGGATGGAGATTATAATAAGTAAGTAAGTACATTATTGAGGGTAAGACATTGAAATGTATATTCTTTTAGCTAATTCTGATATAGCATGCATGACAAGAAATTGTTATTGATAGTCTTAATGGGAAAGGGGAATAGCAGAGAAATTGGAGGAGTTTTGTAATCAGGTGATAGCCATAACATAGGCAGTTCACTGCATAAGCGCCCTATGCAATGCTACATATTAGCTCCCTGGAGAAATGTGTGTGTACTTTACACAAGTAAATGTACACTTGCCTTGCCTTTATATCAAAACCTTTCTCGAAAATAAAGACGGGGCTAATTAATGGGAAATTGAGAGGTTAATAGCCATATATTCTCTGCCCGACTAGGAAATTTCCACTTATGTCTTGTTAGTGGTGTGCCTTCCTGAATGGACAGTCGAGCCATTAGACAGGCCCATTGTTCGGATCTCTGTGACCAATCAAATCTGCCAGCTCTATTTGCGTGTCTAAATGTGCTTTAGAACGCTGGCATGCGTGGTGAAACAGGGAAGACTTTATTTTGACAGTGATGCTGGAACTATGACAGCTGATTGGGACAGGGGATAATTTTGAGAACGGCCATCTTAAAAAAAACAAACACGCTGAGGAATCCAAACAACTGTGCTTACCTTACAAGGGCTGTTCCCAGGGCTTCCGCAAGAGACCTGAACCCTCGCCAAAACCAGGCTGAGGCCATAAGCAGCAGGGGGTGTTGTATACAGGCAAAGGTAACAAGTGTACAAACACACACACACACACACACACACACACACACACACACACATGCACACAAACGCACACATGCACTCACACAAACACACACAGGCACACACATGCACACAAACACACACAAACAGGCAGACCCACACAAACACATGCACACACACAGGCACACGCACACACACACACACACAGGCACACACACAGGTGCACACAGGCACACACGTTGTACACATGTTTAATTATTTATTTAGGTCCACATTTACGAAATACATACTCACCGAGCACTTTATTAGAAATATTTTTACTGTATTACACCTACTTATTAATGTGATTATCTGATCAGCCATTTGTGTGGCAGCAGTGCAATGCACACAATCATGTAGATACAGCAGTGCAATGCACACAATCATGTAGATACAGCAGTGCAATGCACACAATCATGTAGATACAGCAGTGCAATGCACACAATCATGTAGATACGGGTCAGGAGCTTCAGGTAATGTTCACATCAACCATGCCATCAGAATGGGGAAAAAATATGATACAAGTGACTTTGACTGTGGAATGATTGTTGGTGGCAGTTCTCAGAGGAGAATGGCCAGACTGGTCAAAGCTGCCAGTAATGCAAAATGACCACACATTACCAACAGTGGTATGCAGAAGAGCATCTCTGAACACACAACACATTATAACTCCAAGTGGATAGGCTACAGCAGTAGAAGTCTAAACACTAAGTCAAATAAACACCTAATAAAGTGCTCACTGAGTGTATAATACAATATACAGAACAGACATTTGAATCTCAGTTAGCACCAGCAGGATATTATGGGCCTGTGGACATGGCCTAAACTTATAAAATATAAAAACTAGGAGCTGACACTTATAACCAAGCTCAGATATTGCTTGTTGTAATGGCTGGTACTTTAATCGTTTTGTTAGTTATGCTTCTTCCAGACTCGAGTTGCATACACACACACATACACACACGCATACACACACACACACACATGCACCCACAAACACACAGGCACACACACACACACACACACACACATATGCATACACACACAGGCACACACACACACACGTACACACACCAGCACATGCATACGCACGCACACATGCAGACACACACACACACAAACACACGTGTGCTGTAACTGCTGACAGTTATAAGTCTGATTTTGGTGCTTTCTCATCTCCATTTGCACAAAGTTACTGAACATTTATACAGTCCATTCATGCAGAGGCTCTACGGTTAGTTGGCGTTTATTACTGGAACGAACCTCATGAAGCCTACAGTAGTAGTGACCCAAGCAAATGCGCTTTGTATTCGAGCCAAACACTGTTTGAAAAAGCAAAGGCTGGCATAGGCTTTCATTTCCAGATTAAGATTTATCTATTTGTTTATTTATTATGGTAAATATAGTTGAATGTACAGTTGAATAAAATCAGTTCATGACTGAACAAGCACATAATAATGGTAATGAAAATTTAAATAAAAGCACATAAATATAACCATTTTTGGTGTCACATGTTACACTGTCAAATATGTTAAATGTTTCTACAGTGGTTTTCAATGAAGAAAGGGAAAAATGTGACATCTGATTCTAATGCATTACTGCACCCCCTGGCTCCGCCAAATTTAACCTGGAATAATGGTGTAGTGTTCGCCCATGTCACAGAAAAAACCCCCCACAAAAAACAAAAGATGTATTGAATAAATATGTGTGAAAATCCAGGAAACAAAAGCGCTCCACAGGCATGATCTGATTGGCTCCCAACCATAGCCTCCAGTTTCATATTCCACCCAGCACGGTGCTTCCTGCTTCTGCCCACACTGCCCCTCTCTCAGAAAAGTTTGCCAGTCCTTCAAACAATTAGGAAAATTACCAAAAAATTAAAATCTCAAAGCTTTTGGCTTCTTGGTGACAGGCAAGCAGATGAGAAAAATGTAGTGCGGAAAACTTCTGGTCAAATTTGTGCGGTCGATGCCAGAGAAAGTCTGACCTATATGCTGAGTGCAGATGCTATGGCAACTTTCTGAGATGGGATGTGTATTTTCACAAGTGCAATGGAATATTAATAACTTGCATGCAAAGCCAAGTTTCGTTGTACAATATACAGTCTTTTTCTGTGCATACTCTCACCGAAGATACTATAAACATTAGATAAACTGCTTATATTACATCTAGAGGCTTCTAATTAGTGGTCTTTTGCAGCTCTTTGCTTTAATTATAATGAATGTCTGGTATGAGTCTGCCAAAATTTCCTGACGTGCTGTCATAACACCGGTCACTGATAGTCAAATAGCAGCATATCGGAGCTGCCAATAAACAGCTTGGGCAACTTTTTCAGATGGCCCCATGCACAATCACCTTAAACTGGCGAACTGGTATAATGCCTACAGGTATAAATCATTGTGCGGTTCTATACCCTTGGGTCTGCTGTTCACGGCTTCCCTTCTCTGCTCCACCTCCACTTTCATTCTGCGTTTTCATTTGTCTAGTATTCGTTTCTCATTCCTGTCATGGGGGGTGGGGTGGGAGCATCAAAACTCTTGCTCTATGTAAGGTATTCTAATATTCCCTCCAACAGAGACGCCAAAAAATAAACACTATGAGAGGATTAATTTAAGGTTTTATAGTAGCTACTAACTTGAAAATGTAAAACTCATGTATGTGCACTCCAAATAAAATGACCCTTGAGTAATTGTACAGTATATATTTTTAATACCTTGGTTTATTTTTATTGTAAAACACAGGCCAGACCAGCTAATAAGCTAACTGCTTCAGCTAATGAGTTTACTTGCAAGATAATTATTTTATATTGGCGCTTTCACTTAGCTCTAGCAGCTAAAGGATTTGTAGCTGTAGTCCACTAAATTGTATGTATGTAATTGTGTGATTTCGATTTTGACAGCGTTCTGGATATGCATTGATAGTTGGGGCCTGTTCCACCAAGCAGGATTAATGAGTTATCCAGATAATTGCACAAATAACTCTTTAACCTTTTACTTAAGTCCTTGTTCCAGATTTTGGTGGGGTCTGTGTTTTAATCAGTGTAGTTATCTGTCTAACTCAGCTAAACACACTAGTACTTACTTCTTGGAAGTTTTATCACCATTGCTGTGAAGTAAAAAAAAAATAGATAAACTACATTTTCTGTGAGAAATGTATCGTTGAGTTCACGTGCACCCGACATGAAGTTAACAAACTTCATAATATTTAACACAAAAACTGATTTTTAAGTGTCATAATGGTTGGCAAAAACCGAAAAAGACAGGAAAAAGACAATAGAAACTAATACAATTTAAAGGTAAAATCAATCAAATCACAAATTCTACAAAACATGTACAAATCTTCTCTGCTGTGATGTTCTCTCTTATTGTACAGTTGTCTGAACATCGATTTTCACGGCTGCTACCATTAGTTCAGACATATACTATGTACTTACATAATTTGGCAGTGATTACCTCTTTTAGTTTCTTTTACAGTGCATTAATTATAATAATATTCTAGAAAGACACAGTTGGTACATTTTAAGTACATATAGCAACAAAATTACACCTAATTGATTTTAAGAAAATCATACATTTATCCTGCGTACCTATGAAAATAATTGATTTGGTTGTTGATTCAAAGAGAATATTTGATGGAATCCTCAGCAGCCTGCCCAGTGGTACATGTTGTTTGAAGTAGACCACCATACAGTACCTATAGCAGGTATTAACGCATTGTGTGTTGGAAGCCTTGTCAGAGCATAGGTCAAGATAATGTTCTCGGTGCTTCTGTGAACTTCCAGAAAAAAACTTCGGCTTTTGCCAATCATTGTGACATTATCTCTCACTTTAAATGTAGTTTTTGTGTTGAATTTCCAGACTTTTTTTACTGGAAGGTAATGTAATCATATCTATATACACAGCGGTTGCCCTGACCGAAGATATCTTGTGCTATTAGAAAGTAAACCATTTCAAAATCAGCATTTTACAATATTCCATTTGCATTCTGAATAAACTAATCTTGCCATAATAACTTGAACTATTAATGACTAATATAATTTGTATTTGACCATTTAAAGAGAAGTCGTTTAAGACTGTTACCTATCGAATACATAATGGCCCTTACACATAAAAATCACAGCAGCAAGAGCTTCAATGAAGGAGCCAACAAGCCTTGAACCCCTTGAACCACATTCTTTTCCGCCTTTTCTGGACCAATACAGTTACGGTAATTATCTGAAAACATTGCGATGGCTGATTTTGCTAAACTGTCAGCTACCATTTGGCTTGTGAGGGGGGCGACATGGCTCAGGCAGTAAGAGCAGTCGGAGGGTTGCCGGTTCGATCCCCCACCCGGGCTGTGTTGAAGTGTCCCTGAGCAAGACACCTAACCCCCAAATGCTCCTGGCGAGCTGGTTGGCGCCTTGCATGGCAGCCAATCGCCGTCGATGTGTGAATGGGTGAATGAGAAGCTTCAATTGTAAAGCGCTTTGGATAAAGGCGCTATATAAAATGCCAACCATTTACCATTTTGTGCAATTGCAAGTTGATTTTGTTTTAAGTCAACTAGTTAGCTATGTCACTAAGCAAGCGCAAAAAGAGAAAAGATGAAAAAGATGTAATAATATTATGATACTAACGACAGCACATGCTAGATGGTGAAAGCTGATCAGCTTAGAAACACATTCAGTTATTTCTACAGGGTCAGTCTCTGTGTGTGTGTGGCAGCAATTATTTCCACAGGGTCAGTCACAGTTGCTGTAGCTTCTAAAATCAGCACCTTTTAATATGACAAAGTTATCCTCAAAATATCTGCTTGTTTGGAATGCAAGATAAATTAGAATTTTTTCCCTGCTTATATAATGCAGAATACTTATATTAGTGTGACCACTGATATAAAGATGTCTGTAATCAGAAAATATAGTGTGGTACATACACCAATCAGCCTAAACATTAAACCCACCTGCTTAAATCAGTTTTTTCATGATTAAAAATGCTTTAAACTGCATTAACACTTAATATTTCATTTTACGATATGTGTACTTATATAAGCAGATAAGTGAATTGCATTCAAAAGTTACATTTTTAGATGAAAATGGAAATCTTGTAAGCTCATTGGGCCAGGGGGTGCATTGTTTTGTTATTTAAATATGTTGGTACGTAGCGGTGTTCATGATCACATCTTAACAGGTGCTCCAGGACATGTAGAATCTTAAAAAAAGAAAGACCACCCACCATTAAAAATGCATCCATCTAATCCTACATCAATTTCACCCTTCTTCCCTCCATTGGAATTACATGGCACTGCATGTGGTGAAACTTCTGTAGGGCTGCGTGAGCATATATTTTTTTTTTCTCTCCAGCTTGCCATAGCAACATTGCCTGAAGTTATATCGGTCTGTTGTTTTTTCAATTACTAATGGTTATGGTTAGGATTTGGGGAGCTCCATCACAAGATCATTTAAATAGCTGCTGATTACACAGGTTAGCTAAATATATGTTTGCTAGCTAGCCACGTGACCAACCAACCATAGGTGACGAAGTTTGTCTAATCAAAGACAGTTACTAGCTAGCTCTGCCTATATTGCTGGCTATGATAGCTATCCATTAATGTAGTGGCGGGCAGTGAAATAGAATGAACAGAGAAGATGTCATGCCTCATGCCAGGATGTGCTAGCTGTTGATAGCTGCAAATCTGGAGGTAACGTCACATTAAGGCAGTGTTGTTTTGTAAGCTTGGTGGTGACAACTAGTCTGCTGTTGTTAGTTTAATGTATATGCTTTACAGGATTAATAATGTAGCTAGCTAGCTAGAAGTTGCCATCGTAGCAAAATTGTCCTATTTAAAGTTACATAGCTAGCTAACACAATTAGTGAGTAATGTTAACGTTACTTTACCACCAAGCCAATATAGACTAGTTAGCTAAGCATAGAAGCTAGGTAGCTATCCCAAGACACACTAATAGACATTACATGGCTAGAATAGCTACAGACTAACCAGAGATGCTGTTTTTTGTAGTGAAAAGGATGTTACCCCCTTGATCGAGGTTCAGACATAATGTTCCTTAGTTATTTAGCAAAATCTGATCCTAGAGCAGCAGGGCAACATAAGCCTGAAGTATAGATAGATAGATAGATAGATAGATAGATAGATAGATAGATAGATAGATAGATAGATAGATAGATAGATAGGTAAGTAACACATTAGTTGGTGTAAAATCTTTTATTTATTTAAGTTGAATAGCTTAATTATAACTTTGTACAGTTGTATTGCTAGCTACTAGTAACTAACAAGATAGTTAGCTATAAATAGCTAATGTTAGCTGAGCTGACTGCCATCTTGAAAGCGGTCAGAAATAGCCTGTCATGACAAGGAGTGCATCATTAGCCAGAAAGTGCATACTCTTTAACTCCACTATGTGGCATTGAATAAGGGCTAAGCATATGGAAAATGGAATGGTGCTCTGAGTCTACACATATCCATTTCCCATGCCACACTGCCTGCTTTAGCACACAGTGCACCGAAGGGCCTCAAAATTGTACCAATTATGACTAATCTGAATTGCATAGTATATCATACATTACATCATATATTGTTATCATAAGACAATTAAATGTTTATGGTGCGAGAATAAAAACAAATTGTATACAATGTGACATGAGAAGAATGTAACATTTTAAAGAGCCTTTGGAAACTAAATGAATGAATTATTGTCTTGAGTACTAGCATCAATCAACACGTCACACAAAATGTCTAAATACTATAAGAATTATGTACCAGCACCTGCACAGTGGGTACAATATTATTATGTAAATAAACATCCTTTGAAACCATCTGTTACAATGTTACGTTGTCTAACTAACTAGTTAGTGATTTGGCTATACAGATTTAGGTGTTTTAGCTAGTAGTACACAAGGGGGCCATATTATATTAAAGAAACATAGCATTCAAGTAATTTAATTCTTCTGTCCTGTCACGTCTTGGTCATTGGTCTATTTACTGCACATTTGGCAGTATTGCAAGCGGAAAGGACAGTGTCTTCGTGAAATCATATTGACTGACAAAACAGGCAATAACGTGCGAATCAGATTGGTGCTTCTGACAAGTGCGCTTTTGATGCACTTCAGCCAAACATAACTGAATTTAGTTTGCTAAAGACAGTAGCTATCTAATGCTACTGAACACTGACCAGCCATTTGCCTAACATTAAGCTATCCAATATGTCATCCACAATGTGATCAGTACCAGAACAGATACAGAGATGACAGCTTAATTTAGTAATTGCAACACATTACAGTTCAATCAAGCACAAATCAATTCTCATTCTCTTTCAGTCCAAAAGCAGGTGCAGTCTTAACTTGATGTTGCCACTCCCATCTTTCTGTTCTTTCTGTTCTGGTGGATAAAAGGTTTGAGAGTATGAGGCCATTCTCCCCTTTGACGAGATTCATGTAAATAACATCCATGTAAATAAAAACAATGTGCCAACTGGATCTTTTTTTTTTTAAAGAAACATCCTGTTTTAATGCTTTTGAAGTTTTTATTCTCAGTGCAATATGCACCATAGTGCTGCTCTGCTAAGAATGAAGAATACATGCCTACATCCATCCATGCAGAACCTATGGTAAAGTAAGAATTATACATTGGGGGGGGGGGTGTGTGTGTGAAATGCAGAACAATTTAGGAGTGTATTTATTTATTTCTACAATCTGCTGTTCGCCTGCATTTGAGGGAGTGCTTAAATGAATCATTTCAATCTGACTGTCGTGGAAATTATTAGACTGCAGAGGGGAAATATTGCGTTGTTCTGAATCCATAGTATTATGGGATGCCATCTTCAACGGCATCAATTCTCTAATTTTATTTACAACACTTAAAATCAACTGCTGACTGTCTTATAGAACTGCAAGACAGCGTTGACTATCTCAGAGAAGTGACGCTGAAGGGTGGTCAGAAAAAATATTGATTTGATTCAGTTTTTATCTATTCTGGCAAATTACTGAAATGTAGTCATGTAAAATGTATAGTATGTTTATTTAGGACCTTTCATTGAATTATTTTTGAAAGAATCTTATCTGTACAGACTGTTATAAAGGGGCCTTTTGCGCAGTACTGTATGTCTGTGTGTGGGTGTGTGAGTGAGTGTGTGTGTGTGTATGTGTGATATATCTATAATATATCTATATGCACACACACACCTGCTTAGGTTTGATTATTTTACAGTATTCCTATACTTCTGGGAGGAATCAAACATTACATTATAATAGTGAAATGTACAGAAATATAAAGAAATATTTTTTAAAGTCATATTTCTTTTGTAAATTTGGAATCATTGTGCATCTTTTAGAAATTACAATAAGTAATAAAAATAAGTAATTAATTTTAAACCTCATAACCAGTTCATAATAGCCAATAAAGAAATAACCAAATAAGCAAATATATAGAAATAAATAAGAAGTAAATGACATAAATGACAGTTTAAAATTATAATTGCCTCTCTTAGAAGAATCTGGTAAAATAGTTTTCCAGGCCTTGTTTTAATACGGGAGCTACACACTGAATTTCACCGTTGGGCTGAAAACACATGATAAAATGGCACGATCATCGTCACTTTGGTAAATAACTATCAGGAAAACCTGTAATGTATTCCGGGTACCAGTTATTTCTCTGTAAATGCATGATTCTCAAAATATTGTTTTATTCATTGATTATAAGCTGTCCTTCAGTCGTGTGTGCCATAAGCTTTTGTGTCCACTAATCAGGAACAGAAATGGAATTATGCATTAAATGTACGGTCTCTGAAGTGGGCAGGAGAGGGAGAGGGTTTCTTGTTGTCTAACCGTAGTAACCCACTTTATTATCAAAGAAAACATTAACCAGGTGACTTATCATGAAACTCTGCAGCTGACCTTTTAATGCTGCTGCCATTGATCGCTTACCCTGGTACACACTCTCTATCCCAAGGTGATAGATTATTTAATTAACTATTGACCTTTCCGCCAGACCCATTTGTCGATGAAAATGCTCTTATGACAGCAGTACATTTAGGACGCCGCGATGCTGAGTTTTGATTTTTGGATTTACTGTTTGTATTGTTACGGCCGGCTCAGAGCAGATGACTCCGCATTTGCATGCTAATAACAGGGTGGAGTTCGGCTCTCTTTGCACTGTGCCGGGCTAGAAAGATACCACAGCGATACAAAGATCTGTATATCTACATCTTGGCAGGCTATATTCCGCTGAAGATTTATCCTGCCGTTTGTTCATAATTTAACCATATTCCATTTAAAGCACTTTAGTCCACTGTGCGTTAATGCATTAACTGCATGCTGTGGTCTGCGAAGCACTAGGAGATGGATCACCTGTGTAGTCTGTGTGTATCTAGAATCTGATTGAAGCTCTTTATGCACAGCAGTATGTAGGTACTCTGGAGAAGTCACAGTTCTGTAACAATATTTAAGTGTGAAATCTTGTCTGGCAAATATGTTGCTTAACTGTCATACTTTCGACTATCATACTTTGAGGAATTACCAGGTTAGGTTTAAATTTCTAAAGCTCGAAATCAGCACATTACTTTTATTTAATTTTTGGCACTGCAACATAATTTCTCAATATCAGTTTGTTTTTGTAGAGTGGTAGAAGTATAGTTAAAGGAGAGTTTTGCAATAAAATATCTGCTCATGAAAAAAAAAATTCTAGAGTGCATGATGGAACACTTCACTGGAGTTACTATGTGACAGAACTGAACATGTTCACTGGAGTTACTGTGTGACAGAACTGAATATGTTCACTGGAGTTACTATGTGACAGAACTGAACATGTTCACTGGAGTTACTATGTGACAGAACTAAACATGTTCACTGGAGTTACTGTGTGACAGAACTGAACATGTTCACTGGAGTTACTGCGTGACAGAACTGAACATGTTCACTGGAGTTACTATGTGACAGAACTGAACATGTTCACTGGAGTTACTGTGTGACAGAACATGTTCACTGGAGTTACTGTGTGACAGAACATGTTCACTGGAGTTACTATGTGACAGAACTGAACATGTTCACTGGAGTTACTGTGTGACAGAACTGAACATGTTCACTGGAGTTACTGTGTGACAGAACTGAACATGTTCACTGGAGTTACTGTGTGACAGAACATGTTCACTGGAGTTACTGTGTGACAGAACATATTCACTGGAGTTACTGTGTGACAGAACTGAATATGTTCACTGGAGTTACTGTGTGACAGAACTGAACATGTTCACTGGAGTTACTGTGTGACAGAACATGTTCACTGGAGTTACTGTGTGACAGAACATATTCACTGGAGTTACTGTGTGACAGAACATGTTCACTGGAGTTACTGTGTGACAGAACTGAATATGTTCACTGGAGTTACTGCGTGACAGAACTGAACGTGTTCACTGGAGTTACTGCGTGACAGAACTGAACATGTTCACTGGAGTTACTGCGTGACAGAACATGTTCACTGGAGTTACTGTGTGACAGAACATGTTCACTGGAGTTACTATGTGACAGAACTGAACATGTTCACTGGAGTTACTGTGTGACAGAACATGTTCACTGGAGTTACTGTGTGACAGAACTGAACATGTTCACTGGAGTTACTGTGTGACAGAACTGAACATGTTCACTGGAGTTACTGTGTGACAGAACATGTTCACTGGAGTTACTGTGTGACAGAACATGTTCACTGGAGTTACTGCGTGACAGAACTGAACATGTTCACTGGAGTTACTGCGTGACAGAACTGAACGTGTTCACTGGAGTTACTGTGTGACAGAACATGTTCACTGGAGTTACTGTGTGACAGAACTGAACATGTTCACTGGAGTTACTGTGTGACAGAACATGTTCACTGGAGTTACTGCGTGACAGAACTGAACATGTTCACTGGAGTTACTGTGTGTTCACTAGCAGGAAGTCCTGCTCTGTGGCCACAATCTTGTCCTCATAAGCTCAGAGCTATGCTCATTGTGGAAAAATGGAGATATCTGAGCAATCTTCTGTGTTTAGTTCCCTCCTGTGCCTTCCTGGAGACGTCTTGATCGGCAATACGGCGGCTGCCATACTGTGATAGATATCTATTAGCCCGTACACCTCTTAAATACGGCACGCCCCAGCAGACCTGACAGCCGCTGCCTTTCCCCGTGTCACTGTCAGCGGCGAAGGGACGGGCTGAAGTAAAGTGGCAGGACAGGACGGCTGCAATTACAGATGAAGGGACCGGCATCTATCCGCCATGTTTGATATGATTTATCCGACGGGAGCGGCGGGAGAGTTTAACCGGCCTCCGAACGGAGCTGCCTCTCCGGTGACAAGTTGTTCCTCCTGACATTGACTGACTCATCTAATCAATTTGACTTGTCTGCAAAGTGGCTTGGAATTCGCTGTCAGGTCCTGACTGACAGCGCATCATAACTAATCCAACTTTCCCCTTGCCAGGGAGCGTCAGGCTGGAGGAGGCCAGGAAACCACGGGAGATAAATCACTTCTGCTAACAATGCATCAGAAAGGCTCCAGGAAGGAGACTTGGTCATTAGTATCTGTGCATGGCGGAGGAGTCTGTCTTTTACAGTGAGGGGGCTATCGACATGTCACATCATGTCTGTAGCAGTGCCACCTCACATCTGGATTTTAAATTGTATGTATGACAAATGTACGTATGTCTGTGCCTTGCCGGTGTGTACAATGTATTATACTGTATAATGTATATTTATACAGAGCGGGCTCCAGAATTATTGGCACCCTTACTAAAAATGAAGAAAACAGGCTGTATATAATACACAGCACACATAATAATCTACATTCAGTGAGCTTTTTATGAGGTAGACCTTTACACCAGCTTTTTAATGCAAATATTTAATCAGCCAAACGTGGCAGCAACTAAATGCATAAAAGCATAAGGATATGGTCAAGAGGCTCAGCTGTTTTTCAAACCAAATGGGGAAGAAATGTGATTTAAGTGACTTTAATTGTGGAATGATTGTTGGTGCCAGACAGGGTGGATTGAGTATCTCAGAAACTGCAAAAATGCATTGTTAATGAGAGAGGTCAGATAAGAAGGGCCAGACTGGTAGAAGGTGACAGTAACGCAAATAACCATACAACAGTGTTTTGCAGAACAGCATCTCTGAATACACAGCACTCCAACCAAATGGACAGGCTATTGCAACAAAAGACCAATAAGTAAAAAAACAGAAGTCTAATAAATACCTAATAATGTGCTCAGTGAGTGTACATGTTATGTTCAAACATATAGGAGAAATATATACTTGTATTTTTATATTTTCAATATACTTTTACTCTCATGTTTTCTTTCATATGGTACCATAATTATTGGCACCCCTCACAATTATTCTAAATGAATTCAACACAAAAACTATGTTTAAAATGAGAGATAATGTCATAATGGTTAGCAAAAGACGAAAAAAACAGGAAATTCAACCCAAGAACTATGTTTTAAAGAAGAGATAATGATTGGCAAAAGCCGAAAAAGACAGGAAATTCACAGAAGCACCGAGAACATTATCTTGACCTATGCTCTGATAAGGCTTCAAACACACAATGCATTAATACCTGCTATGGGTACTGTAAATATGGTGGTCTACTTCAAACTACATGTACCACTGGGCAGGCTGCTGAGGATTCAATAAAATATTCTCTTTGAACGAGTAATCAAATAGATTATTTTCAGAGGAACGCAGAACTTGTTTAATTTCTGCTTTTCTCAAAATCAATTAGGTATGTATTTCGTTGCTATGTATGTAAAATATACCAATTGTGTCTTGCACTTTCTAGTAATTAATGCTCTGTAAAATAAATTAAAAGAGGTAATCACTGCCAAATTTTCATATGTACATAGTGTATATCTGAACTAATGGTAGCAGCCATGAAAATCGATAACCCAGACAACTGTACAATAAGAGAGAACATCACAGCAAAGAAGATTTGTACATGTTTTGTAGAATTTGTGATTTGATTAATTGATTTTTAAATTGTATTTGGTTCTATTATAAAATGTATAGTTTTGTTTTAAATGTATTTCCTGTCATATTGTACTGCTTCTACTGATTTTTGTTAACAGGGAACTCTTGAAAATGAGACACGTCTCAATGAGTCCTCGCTGTGTAAATAAAGAATAAATAAAAAATAATCAGAATTGTATTGTTAGTCACCATAGTAATTGTCCTTTTCCCTCCAGATATTGTAAATACAATTTTCTTGATTATTATTATTATGTCTATCATCATTATAACATTATTATACGAGGATGGTATGATTTAGCAGTGCAACCCACATAAAATAATATTTTGTGTGGGCTCACACAGACGTACATATACTCTAAATCAGTTATGAAATAAATGTACCCAGAACTGCACTAGCACTTGTATTTTAAAGATGCAGCCTTAAAGCAATAGTTCACCAAACAATTATCAGCTGATTTCTTATGTCAAAAATAGTCTAATAGCAAAATGAATTCACATTCAAAAGGATATTTTCCATACATACATTACCTTGCTCAATCACCAATTAATGGTAAAGATAGGAAAGCCTTTGGGCTGAAATCAGCTGGTTCATATTTTTTTCAAGAAAGTCAGACTTCTTTTCATTGTGATGGAGGGTCTGTTGTTTTTTTAATTTACTAACAGTTATGGTTAAGATTGAGGGAGCTCCATCACAAGATCAATTCAATAGCTGCTGACTACACAGGTTAGCTAAATATATGTTTGCTAGCTGGCCACATGACCAACCAACCATTGCTGACAAATTTTGGCTAACTCTACTGTTCAAACGTTACAGCATGATCAGAAAGAGTTACTAGCTAGCTCTGCCAATATTGGTAGCTATGATAGCTATCCATGTAATTAATGTAGTGGTGGGCAGTGAAAGAGAATGAACAGAGAAGATGTCATGCCTCATGCCAGGATGTGCTAGCTGTTGAAATCTGGAGATAACGTTACATTAAGGCAATGTTGTTTTGTAAGGTTGGCGGTGACAACTAGTCTGCTGTTGTTAGTTTAATGTATATGCTTTACAGGACTTAATAACTTAGCTAGCTAGCTAGCTAGAAGTTGCCATTATAGCTAAATTGTCCTATTTAACGTTACATAGCTAGTAATGTTAACATTACTTTACCACCAAGCCAATATAGACTAGCTGGCTAAGCATAGAAGCATATAGCTAGCTAGCTATCCCAACAGGACACACCGATAGACATTTGATGGCTAGAATAGCTACAGGCTAACCAGATAAGCTGTTATTTTTTGGTGTAAAGTATGTTACCCATTTATCCAGGGTCAGACATAATGTTCCTTAGATATTTTGTGAAATCAGATCCTAGAGCAGCAGGGCAACAAAAGCCTGAATATAGATAGATAGATAGTATTTAAGTTGACTAGCTTAATTATAGCTTTATACAGCTGTAACGCTAGCTATTTGTAACTGACAAGATAGTTAGTTATCAATAGCTGAAGTCAGCTGCCATCTTGGAAGCGGTCGGAAATAGCCTGTAATGACAGCAAGTGCGTCCAATTACCCGGAAAGTGTATACTCCTTAACTCCACTACCACCCTCCTCCACTCTGTACTCTGGTACTACTCTGTATATATATATTTCCGGAGTAGAGTGGAGGAGGGTGGTATACATATGGTATATATAACACCCAGCATTATGGATCAGTAATCTCAGTAATCGGTCATATTTTCCCCTGATAACTGACATATGAAGCGCCATATGGCATAGGCTAGGTTTCACTAATGTACAGAAATGTTAAATTAGCGTATGTGAGATGCAACCGACAATAGCCAAGAGCATAAAACTGTTACAGTACACGGTGTTGAGATCGGACACATTGGGATTCTGGGATTAGTCTATGGAGCTGGTCAAACTGGTCAACCAGCTATTTCAAAACCTAGCTCAAGGTGTCTTTTTCAGCAGGGGTTGATATTGGCTTGCAAAGATGGACAGTTTAATACCAACCGTAGCACATGAAAACCCGATTTTAGGAAAAGGCACTAGTCCGTTTAAAAGTAGGACATGTTCTAAAAGTTTGTAGAAGAGCGCAAAGGAAACTCTTAATGTTAACATTTTCACACAATAAAAACTACCAAACCGATTTTTATGAGATTTTCTGGATTGACTGGAATACCTGTCTACCTTACCAAAAGATTTTTCATGAATATTGGTCCCAAAACAGCGGAACAACGTGGCTGGAGATTTTTGTGTTTTGCAGTAATCGGTCATATTTTACCCTTAAAATTCACCATAAATGAACATTTCCTTGCTGCTCTTTTAAAAAGTATGCCAATGGTCGTAGCCTACATAAAACCAGCATGACTATTAACAAGCAGGGCAGCTACAGTTATTTAAGTAGCCTATGTAATTCATGCATGTCATTTATTCAACCATCTGTTTCCAAATGGCATATTTATTACCTATACATTGTTACAGATGTTACAGTGGTAAGTAATTGACACGAATGTAAATGTAAATTTGTGTATATATATATATATATATATATATATATATATATATATATATATATATATAAAACTGTACTTAATTTAGTTAATCTCAGTGTAAAGGAACAATATTGTGTCATTCAATCACTTCCTGCATCACTAGAGTATAAAAATGAGGTTACAAGCATGTACAATTCCTTTGTCAACCATGAGCATGGGAAAAGCCAAAGAACTGTCAACTGCTCAAGATTACACTTTTTTTTTTTTTTTTATATTATGGAATGGTGGCACACTTGCCAGAAAGAGGATGCAGGTGCATGTTGTCCCCACAGATGGAGAGGAAGACCATAAAGAATTGCAGAGATTGATTGCATCTTGGGTTGACAAAGTCTCAAAAAAAGAACCATTAAATGCCATCTCCATACCAAGAAACTCTTTGGAATGGTCGCATGAAGACCTTACTTACCCAATAAACAAAACCAAGCATCTGGAGTTTGCCAACCATCACCGGAATCATGACTGGAAGAGAGTGCTGTGGTCAGATGAGACTAACACTGAAGAGAGTGCTGTGGTCAGATGAGACCAACATTGAAGAGAGTGCTGTGGTCAGATGAGACCAACACTGAAGAGAGTGCTGTGGTCAGATGAGACCAACATTGAAGAGAGAGCTGTGGTCAGATGAGACCAACATTGAAGAGAGAGCTGTGGTCAGATGAGACCAACATTGAAGAGAGTGCTGTGGTCAGATGAGACCAACATTGAAGAGAGTGCTGTGGTCAGATGAGACCAACATTGAAGAGAGTGCTGTGGTCAGATGAGACCAACATTGTGTGTGTTGGCCATACACTCCATCGACTGAGAGCTTATTAGCCTGAGATTACCTAAATTAAGTAAAAATGTATTGCCAATTTCACTTTGTTTGATTCTATTGACAATAATTGTTGGGAGTGTCAATAATTTTGACATCTATGGTTTTCAGAAAGAATTTGTTAGAACATAACATATAGATTATAGATATCTGTGTTGTTTATTATATGCAGCCATTTTTTTTTTCATTTTTATCAAGGGTGGCAATAATGCTGGAGCCCACTGTATATATAAACATGTTATGTATTATAAATCAGAATGTGTTCGGGTTTGACAGAATACCCTTGAGATCGTTTTTCTCTTGTAAGCCTTTCTGGTCTTTGTTTCTGAACCATGAGGAAGAAAGTGGCAAAGCAGTAGCACCTTCAGGTGAAGTTTCCTAAGATGTGGAATCACAGCTTCCCTGTACCTGAGGGTAGAGTCGGAGCTGATCTTGTCTCCTCTTTCATCTACCTTGTTTTTCTTTTTTCTGAAGCTTGGAGCCAGTTAAATGCTAAGAGGAACCTGTAGGTGAATGCTAGGCTATATTTGCCAAGGTGAAGAAGAGACAGTGGGTGAAGGAATAGCACCTGTAATAAAATAAGTAACAATGAAAAGAACCACCAATAAACCCTCCTTCAGTCAACCTCTTCCTAAAGTGTACATTTGTATATGGTTGCTGTACAAATCTCAGCTTTGAAATGCTTATTTAATGCACCGGGATGGATTAAAAACAGAGGGTCTACATACGTATGATGGTTTTGCTCCTGAAATATTGATCACAAAGCCACATAGATATGCTGAACCCACGTTACCAAAACAAGGATACGCTACACTGGCCATGACCCTAATGTCATGTGTCACAGACTGGATTATGGAACATCATCAATCTTGGATGCTGTCCTGTTTCATGCACAGAGATGGGCTCATGCATTTTTAAAGTGGAATTGGGGGGTGGGATGGCAGGGGCTGCTCTTTATTCTAAAAGTATACCTTTTAAACCACTATTGTTGAACATTGGGATTGCATCTTATTTCACTGCAGCAGATCTGTAGTCACTTGATGCTTTTTTCAGATACAATTTCAGTGCTGATCTGGAGATGTATGTATGTAGAAGAAAGTGTCATGTCTTTTGTTTGCCTTTTAAAACCTGGAGCTTTAGCGCATCTTAAGAAGTGAAAGATCATGAAATGGTGAAGCATTAGTGAGTTTAACATCTGCTGAAGCAAAAAAGGCGAATGATGGTGAAGTTGTCCTCATAGCCCAGATAGTAATCTCTGTGAAATGTTGCCCATAATTCTTCCCCAGCTCCAAACTGAGAATTCAGATATGCTGTGCATGTACTGCATCGTGAGGGCCCTTCTCAGCTCACCAGGAGAGCCAGGTATCCAAGCCAAGTCCCCTCCATCCCATTGCCACGTTATTAGAATTTATGAAACCATATTTCACACGTGTTTGACACAGTGTCAAACTCCAAACTCCCGGAGAAGCTCTGTAACGCTGGAGCTGTTATGCTTTTTCAGCTTTAATCATTTTTGGCCCGGATCCACTTCCTGTCAGAAAGGGAATCGGCTTAGGAATGCCATTCTCTCGAAAGAAAACAGAGAGTGTCCAAAGAGGAAGTTCTCCTCCAGTCTCTGGTCTACATATATCCAAACACCCCCCCACACACACACCCACAGACACACACACACACACACACACACACACAGACTTGCAGCTAGGCTGGGATACATCACAGAGTCTGCAAGGGAAGAGGACAGCCTTTTCCCACATTAAAAATACATGGGTATTTCAGAAGTATGTCTAAAAATAGTTCTCACGGTCAGCAGAACTACCGTTAAAATAAAACAAGCAAAGCGCTCTTTTTTTTACTGAGGGAAGGGTGGGGGAAGTCAGAGCCATGTGAACTTGCATGTGTTTGTTCTTCAAACAACAACACCACTGTCATGGCCAGCACATTAAATATTGTGTATCTGTTTCCACTAGGTGGTCAGTGTGATTCAGTCATTATTATTTGTCCCACTTTTCCTGTTCTGAAATTAAGTGCATACTAACTTAAATACATACAACATATACAATCAGTGCCCACTTTATTAGGTAGGCCTGTACACCAGCTTTTTAATTTAAATATTGAATCAGCCAATCATCAACTAAATGCATAGAAGCATGCAGATGTGGTCAAGAGGTTCAGCTGTTTTTCAGGCCAAATGTCAGAATGGGGAAGAAATGTGATCTAAGTGACTTGCAGTACGTGGTCATGCAGTCATCCCAAGGATCCATCACTGAGCCCGTCCACTTTTCCTGACAATTCCTGATATTTCCCTGGATGTGGTGGTTTTGGAATAACTTGTAAAAACACCACAAGAATTTATAAATACAAGAAAATTGGTGAATGTGCTCTTAAAGTTCTATTAAATCGCTCTTAATTTAAGAACAAATCTGCTCATACGAGTGGTTCTTGCATGAAACCCATTCTTTCAAAAATTGTGATAAGACAGCATGTCCAGTGCATATGAGTCTATATAAAACATTTATTGACTGTCTTAAGTGAAATAAGTGTTATGTTTGTATGGGCAGGACATGCCAACACCTGTGTTGGTGTCAGTGGAACGCTAATGCATCTCTGAGACTGGCGAGCGGCCATTTTGGAGGGCTCCTCCATCCTTCACTCCCACCTTTACCCTTTTGTTCCAGACGACTGCATTCCTCTGGCTCTGAGGAACACCAAAACAAAATGTTAACACAACCAACTGACGGCAGTGTATCCCTAAAAAGGCTGCGGGGTTTCTGTGCTATAAAACTTCTAAATAAATAAAAGTCCAGCAATTGAAGCTAGTGGGAACAATTCAGTGCAGTGAATGGTATCTAATAGTCCATGATATGTTTTGCCACTGGTTTCCACATGCAGTGCTATTCCAGTGGTTTGCTATTCTGAAAGAATACAGCTGTGATGGTTCAAGATGGTTTTGAACAGTGATTTTTAATGGAACCCCACGATCACGTCATAACGGGGCTCCACTGTGCGGAAGGGAGGGCCAGTGCCGCAGTGGGGAGAGAGTCCATGTTTAGGTAGAAGATGTGTGATGTGCTTTCCACATAAAAAAAGAAAACGTACAAATATTCATGAAACAATACACATTTGAACTGATATCTGAACAAGAGCAGACATTTGTGCATTGAATATGTTCAACTGGTTCAGGTAAGCATTCATTTCAGTTATGCTACATCATCATTTTCTTACTGCCAAACCTTATGCATCTGTTCTGGCCTTCATTTGCATCACTGTCTTATAGGATATGGCTACACATAACATTAGGGTCAAAGGTCAAATACTTAATGTTCGCTCCCAATCACGGAACAGTGATTCTACCTTTATGTCTGCTACCTGTGTGTCAGCTACCTGTATGTAATATAATATACAGCTATAGTGTCTTTTTTCCACTATTTTCCGAGGAAGCATGTAATACATTGTGTATAAAATTGATCTTTTTAATAACACAGGTAGTCTTTTGGAAGTAATCATGTGAAGGATCTGCTTTTAATGAAAAATATTATGCAGAGCTTTTTAGTATTAGGAATTAATGGAAGACTACAACTGGGGAAAGTACAGAAAGATCCTTTGTTAACTTCTGTGGGTTATTTAAAAAAAATCAAGGTACTTTAACAAATATTAAATGTTATATTCACGTGAATAACATTGTATCCAATGTGCGTGTTTAATTTGGGGAAAATTATGAAAAAGAATGTCCTAGTGTCAAACCGTAAAGTCTGTAACATTACAGAACCAAATAACAGATGCACACATACACACATCTACACATGAGCCTCTGTAACATTACAGAAACAAATAACAGATGCACACATACACACATCTACACATGAGCCTCTGTAACATTACAGAACCAAATAACAGATGCACACATACACACATCTACACATGAGCCTCTGTAACATTACAGAACCAAATAACAGATGTACACATACACACGTCTACACATGAGCCTCTAACATTACAGAACCAAATAACAGATGCACACATACACACATCTACACATGAGCCTCTAACATTACAGAACCAAATAACAGATGCACACATACACACATCTACACATGAGCCTCTAACATTACAGAACCAAATAACAGATGCACACATACACACATCTACACATGAGCCTCTGTAACATTACAGAACCAAATAACAGATGCACACATACACACATCTACACATGAGCCTCTAACATTACAGAACCAAATAACAGATGCACACATACACACATCTACACATGAGCCTCTAACATTACAGAACCAAATAACAGATGCACACATACACACATCTACACATGAGCCTCTAACATTACAGAACCAAATAACAGATGCACACATACACACATCTACACATGAGCCTCTAACATTACAGAACCAAATAACAGATGCACACATACACACATCTACACATGAGCCTCTAACATTACAGAACCAAATAACAGATGCACACATACACACATCTACACATGAGCCTCTGTAACATTACAGAACCAAATAACAGATGCACACATACACACATCTACACATGAGCCTCTGTAACATTACAGAACCAAATAACAGATGTACACATACACACATCTACACATGAGCCTCTAACATTACAGAACCAAATAACAGATGCACACATACACACATCTACACATGAGCCTCTGTAACATTACAGAACCAAATAACAGATGCACACATACACACATCTACACATGAGCCTCTAACATTACAGAACCAAATAACAGATGCACACATACACACATCTACACATGAGCCTCTGTAACATTACAGAACCAAATAACAGATGCACACATACACACATCTACACATGAGCCTCTAACATTACAGAACCAAATAACAGATGTACACATACACACATCTACACATGAGCCTCTAACATTACAGAACCAAATAACAGATGCACACATACACACATCTACACATGAGCCTCTAACATTACAGAACCAAATAACAGATGCACACATACACACATCTACACATGAGCCTCTGTAACATTACAGAACCAAATAACAGATGCACACAAACACACGTCTACACATGAGCCTGGTCGCTCTTCAGTCCTGCAGTCTGCTGCTGCGGGTGTCTGGGTAACAGAGTTAATGCTGGTGGGAGGAAACAGGGTTTCCTCATTAACCGCCAGTCGCTCAGGTGGCAGGGGGGGGGCGAAGCAGCGACACCGGAACATCTCAGCCAATGAGGAGCTGCTAACGGACTCTTCGCCGGCTGACCGGTAGATTGTTTCCCGTGGACACGGACCTCCGCCAAACCGGCCTAGCGGCTCGTGGGCCGTGTGCGGCGGGGCTCCTCTGAGTGACAGCGGATGCTTCCAGAATGTTCATTTCCTCCATTTCCAGCGAATCTCAGTGTCACATCATTTAAATCAGACGGATTTATAGCTGGTGTTTTGACACGTCGGCCTGACGGGTGTGATGCTGTGACACCGCCTTCTCCCCGAACCTACCAACCTGCTAATAATTTCATTTTCTGGTTGAATATTTCCAAATTGAATTAATCCGATGAAATGTGTTAAGAGTGCAGATTCCACCTTACACCTCTGGTTTGAAGGGCACTTTTTTCCGAGGAGCTGATTGTAAAACCTGGTGACAGACATGACAGGCTGTTAAGAGATGGGAGTTCATTACGAGAGTCACCACAGTCCTCAAAGGTTGTTCACTTCCTTCTCAAAGGAGCCTCGACTCGGGCGTGACATGCGAATGCCGGATGCCAAACCCTGAAAAAAAGCTGCAAAGAAGCGCTGTGAAATATGGCTGGACCTGTTCGGAGATTTCAGTCACTTTGTGACGTGTGAGGCAATGGTGTATTATAATGCTCTACACAAGATGATAGCACACAAAAAGCCCCTCCTTAACATATATTTAACAAGATTATTTTCTGCGTTCTCCCTTTTAGTAGATATTCCTATTTTTTTAAATGAAATAGGACCATCTAGGATTGCATAGTTGGGGATTTTAATTATGCTTTGGATGTTGAACCAGTTGTGCCACCGCAGTCGAAATGATCAATTGTAAATCTTTTCTATGAAACAGAATGCTTCTGAGGCAGGAGGTGAATGAGTGAATGAAAGCTTCCTGTTTATTGCAGGCATATATTTCACGACCCTGACACCGAGTGTATTGAAGCTAAAAGATACATAAATAAGATAAAATACATAATTAAAATAAAAAGCAGCCAAGACACCTGTTCAAGGCTTCACATGAGAGATCAGTTAAGGGCATTACAGTTTGCTGTTGAGTAAAAGCTTTGTGTTTGTTTAGGGAGAACATCCTTTTCTCATTAAATTCCAATAAAATATCTTTGATTCTGCCTATTTTTAGAGCTCTCCTGATATGGTCTTTGAGTCCACTCATTCCGTTTAATATGGTTACATATTTATCTGGTTATACTGTGTATGAAGGTAGAATATGTTACCCAGAGACTGTACTGTATTGATTGGCTGTGTGACTGTATGGGATCGTATACTCAGTGGAGCTGGAGTTGCGTGCTACCTATCTAACAGGGAACTGTGGTATCATTACATTTTCACCAAGAGGGGACACATAAACCAAGACGGGACATTTCCTAGTGAGAGTGTGTGTGTGTGTATGTGTGGCAGTCAGTGGTGTGTGCTTATGTGTGTGGTTCTGTGTGTGTGTGTATGTACTGGTGATTGTGTGTTTGTGTGTCTGATTGTGCTGGAGTGAGTATGTGTATGTGTTTGATTGTATATGTTGGTGTGAATGTGTGAGTGTGTGTGTGTGTGTGTGTATGTGTGTGCTGGTGTGTGTGTGAATGTGTGTGTGTGTATGCTGGGGTGTGTGTATGCGTGTGTGTGCTGGGCTGTGTGTTGGTGTCTGTATATGTGTGTGTGTGCTGATGTGTCTGTGTGTGTGTGTGTGTTTACTAGTGTGTGTGTATCCGTGTGCGTGTGTGTGTACTGGTGTGTGTGTGGGTGTACTGGTGTGTGCTGGTGTGTGTGATTGTATGTGTGTGCGTGTGTGTGATTGTATGTGTGTGTGTGTGTGTGTGTGTGTGTGATTGTATGTGTGTGTGTGTGTGCATGTGATTGTGTGTGTGTGTGTGTGTGTGTGTGATTGTGTGTGTGTGTGTGTGTGATTGTGTGTGTGTGTGTGTGTGATTGCGTGTGTGTGTGATTGTGTGTGTGTGTGTGTGTGTGATTGTGTGTGTGTGTGTGTGTGATTGTGTGTGTGTGTGTGTGATTGTGTGTGTGTGTGTGTGTGTGTGTGTGATTGTGTGTGTGTGTGATTGTGTGTGTGTGTGTGTGTGTGATTGTGAGTGTGTGTGTGTGATTGTGTGTGTGTGTGTGTGTGTGTGTGATTGTGTGTGATTGTGTGTGTGTGTGTGTGATTGTGTGTGTGTGTGTGTGTGTGTGTGTGTGATTGTGTGTGTGTGTGATTGTGTGTGTGTGTGTGTGTGTGATTGTGAGTGTGTGTGTGTGATTGTGTGTGTGTGTGTGTGTGTGTGATTGTGTGTGTGTGTGTGTGTGTGTGCAGCTGAATCAGCCGGTCAGCAGACGGTGACCCCGGGTGGCTATGGGTGGGCGTGGGCGGGGATGCTCTGTGTTTTGGGATGCTCTGTGTTTTGGGAGGTGGTGTCGTTCCCTGTGATCCCCACATGGGCCCCTCCCCCACTGCCTTCAAAGTGAGGCCCCTGCCCCGAAAACACTGCAGATCTGAGACACCTACACAACATGTCTGCAACCACACACACACACCCACACACGCAGACACACACACACATACACACACACACGCAGATACACACACACACACACACGCAGACACACACTCTCTCCCTACATTAATTTGTCTTCATCTCGGCACAGACCAGGATTTGTTTAACTTTAACTTGCAAATGAACTTGTGCTTGTTTGTTACTTTCTCCACAAAGTTTGGCGAGTTAATTTTGATGAACGCTGAACTCAGCAAACCGTGGTTGTGCTGAAGCACTTTAATTGAACTGAGTCAGATTAAGGTCAGGAGCTGACGGTGACCCGGCCACTCTGCGCTGGACTCTGTGGGATAGCTTCAGCTCTTTATGTGCCATACACCCTGCTTTTAGCACAGCCATTTAAAACACGCACACATCTTCCAGCTCCTGATTTAGCCCAATATTAGCTACAGGTGATTTATGCTGCAAAACTCGCCTGTTGCATTTGAACTATTTCGTACAAGCAGCCATTTTGTCATGAGCCATCATGCGTGACCACGTGGAACGACGGGACACTGAATCTGTTGTCGGACTCCATGGCCGTAATGAGGATGTGGCGGTTACTCTTCATATGAAGCAGTGTTTCAGTCTGATAAAGGTGGGATGGGAAAGTACCTGTTCCCAGAATGCAATGTGACTGAGCAGAGCTAAGCTTGTATCTCAAACCAAGTAAGGACAAATGTGAGCCTGGTGTTGCACTGCCACTGATGCCTGCCTTCCCCAGATCTCATAATGACACAATAAAGGCCCTTATTTCTCCGGTTACAGCAGTGCAGTCACAGAGCCAGGCTGCAAGAAGTAATCACATTTTGCTGTGCTAGTACAGAAACATACACACACACACACACACATACACACACATACGCATGCATGTACGAACTCACATACACATACACACACACACAGATACACATGCACGCACACAGAGATGAATACACATACACACAAAGAAACATGCACACACACACATACATGCACACACACACACACACAAAAACACATACATACAAAGAAACACACACATGAAATATTCCTGCGGTAATGTGTCTTACAAATGCCAATTGGAGTTAAAGTTAGAGATTATGAGGGCAGCCGTCCAGATGAATGCACTTTCCTCCGATCCGTGGCACAGAAATGTCTCCAGCTGTGCTCCGGTGCGTACGAGACGCCGGACGATGGCGACGCTGCAGATTAGACAGAACGGCTCAACATCCCGGGCTCAGGACAGACACACACTGTCACCGGCGATACGTGACATCAGCTAGAACTCATGATACATGTGTGGTTGAGGGGGGCGCGGGGGAGCAGTTAAGTAATGTTCCTTTGGCAGGCCCAAGCACAACTCTAGGCTGGGTTGTGTGGCGCCACCTCAAATACTCAACTGTGGTCGAGAGTTCTCCCGGCACATGGCATTCATTTCTCACTGGTGAGCTGCAGTGCAGGACTGTCTCCTCTCCAGTGCTGGGGATGCCTGCACAATTACGGTTTCAATTAGAGTGGGTGGATCGCTACGGCAACAAAGCCCAGGCTAATGTAACTGCGCTGCGGATCGAATGACCGCGAAACGGACCGAACTGTAATGGTTATCCCAGGAACCGTTTACATGGGGGAGCGGGGTTTCACAGGGACCTCTGCTGTGGGCGCGCTAGTTAGAAACAGACCTAAGTAGACGATTGAATCCATGCTCGTGGTGACAGAGATGATTAAAACGCTGAAGGAGTGAGTGATGCCGGTAACCGCTCCCTCATCATCCACAGTCAGGGCCAAGATGGATCACTTATTCCTCCTCGGCTGTTCCGGGCCTTTCCAACGCTGGGGTAGTTCTGCGCTGTGTGCACGTCTTTGCGTGTGCATTAGAAAGAGTGTGTGTGCGCATGCTTGCGTGTGTCTGTGTGTGTGCGTGTGTATGTGGGTAGGTGTGTTGAAGTGTAGGGGTGTGTGCGTGTGTATGTGGGTAGGTGTCTGTGTGTGTGTGTGTGTGTATGTGGGTAGGTGTGTCTGTGTGTGTGCCTGTGTATGTGGGTAGGTGTGTTGGAGTGTAGGTGTGTGTGTGTGTGTGTGTGTGTTTAATGAAACACGGTTCTCTCTGATAAGTTTATTATGTTAATGCGACAGTCTTCACTTTCTCCCACACACTTTTACTTTTTCTTCTCTGAATGTTCAACTGAACAGATTTCAAACCTTCATTGAACAGTTAAGACAAAGAAGAGAAAAAAATATTATTGATGCATTTGGAATTCAATATGAAATGTACATTTATCAAAGAATTATCAGATGGTCTTGTAGTCTTTTTAGATACCCATATTAAATGAATAGAATAA
Source organism: Conger conger (assembly GCF_963514075.1). Lineage (NCBI taxonomy): Eukaryota > Metazoa > Chordata > Actinopteri > Anguilliformes > Congridae > Conger > Conger conger. The sequence continues at coordinate 38,285,049 of NC_083776.1, forward strand.
TGACCCGATATCTCAACAGCAATATCACATGTTCTACCTGTGACTAAACCTATGTCCCATAGCGCTGCAGAAGGCTGAACACACCATCGCTTTATTCCCATTGTGAACTCCGCGTGTTGGGTTCTGCCAGACTGGGAAAACACTTTGTTAGACCAGTTATGACAGCTGTGATTTCTGTTTTTTTTTTTGCGTTGGAGCAGAAAGATATAACGTTGTAGAATTTGCCGGAACACTGCCTCCCCTCTCATAATCAGATTCCCTTGGAAATTCCTGATTGATTGGTCTCCATGACAGCAGAGCAGTTCTTCTTGAAAACAACATAAATTAACATTAATTCCTTCCTCGGTTTGGGATGGTGGAGCAAACAAACATTCCGGGGAATACACGTGTAATAAGCGTGGAAGATATTGATACTCGGAGAAAAAGACCCCTTTCATAAAAGTGTCATGGTGTTGCAGTTATTCTATACATTTTACCTCAGATTGTAGCAGATGTGGTATGAGCACGGAGGGGGATATCGAGGGGGGTGGGGGGTGGGAATCTTGGAGGACACTGATGCATGAAAATTTTTTAAAATGTATACAGAACATATGAAGATCTTTGTGTCGAAGTGCTCCCTCATACAAGAACTCCAGAGTGATTCGTTTATTTCTTTACTTTTTAACGAACAGAAATTGCTGCTCTGCACACAAAATTTCTGCTCCGCACGCTTCTTGAAATGTACACAACTCTGAAATCTCCTCAATGCCAGGATGCTTTTTGGCATTTAATCAAAAATAGAAATCATGCGCACATTTCTCAGCCTCAAAAGATAAATGATGTAATAAGTCTGTGGAGTTTCTTACAGAACTTTGCATGCAGTCTCTACCGTCTCTGTCGCATAAAAATGCTCCAGCATTTTCTTGTTAAGCACCATATTTTCTGTTTTATTGTACTTAATATAAAGGCAGCAATTATTTGATTTCAGAGTTATGAAAATATGTATGTTGTGAGAAAACAAGCAATTTAGGCTTTAATTGGTGTCATTTTTCATGGAGTTGGCAAGGTACTTATTTCGTTGCCATTTTTTTCCTTTGGAAAACTGCACATTTACAGTATGGTCTGAATTGTAATGAGAATTTAAGTTAGTTTTATTCCCTGTAATTTGAATGTATCTACAAGCCAAGAACATTTTATAAATATTATCCTATAATCAACTCAGCTCTAATATTCTCTAAAAGCATTGACTTTATTAAATGTTGAAAATAGTTTTAGCAATTTTTATGAAAACAGCTACCATTCAATCACCAATGAAGACACACATATACACATGCACACACACATACACTTACCAAGCACTTTATTAGGAATACTTTATTACACCTACTTATTAATGCAATTATCTAATCAGCCAATCATGTGGCAGCAGTGCAATGCATACAGTCATGTAGATACGGGTCAGGAGCTTCAGTTAATGTTCACATCGACTATCAGAATGGGTAAAAATGTTATCTAATTGACTTTGACCGTGGAATAATTGTTGGTGGCAGACAGGGTGGTTTGAGTGTCTCAGAAACTGCTGATCTCCAGGGATTTTCACGCACACTAATCTCTAGAGTTTGCAAAGAATGGTGCAGAAAAAAATATCCAGTGAGCAGAAGTTCTGCAGACAGAAACACCTTGTTAATGACAGACATCAGAGGAGAAGGGCCAGACTGGTGAAAGCTGACAGGAAGGTGACAGTAACACAAATAACCACACATTACAACATTATAACATGATGATGATGATGATTTTTGCAGGATAACATCTCTGAACACACAACGCATCATAACTTTAAGTGGATAGGCTACAGCAGCAGAAGTCTAAAAAATACCTAATAAAGTGCTCTCTGGCGGCACGAATGGTGCAGTGGGTAGCACTGCCGCCTCACAGCAAGGAGGTCCTGGGTTTGAATCCCCGTTGGCCGGGGCCTCTCTGTGCGGAGTTTGCATGTTCTCCCCGTGTCTGCGTGGGTTTCCTCCGGGTACTCCGGTGTCCTCCCACAGTCCAAAAACATGCAGGTTAGGCTGATTGGAGAGTCTAAATTGCCCGTAGGTATGAGTGTGTGAGTGAATGGTGTGTGTGCCCTGCGATGGACTGGCGACCTGTCCAGGGTGTATTCCTACCTTTCGCCCAATGTATGCTGGGATAGGCTCCAGCCCCCCTGCGACCCTGTTCAGGATAAGCGGGTTCAGATAATGGATGGATGGATGGATGTGCTCTCTGAGTGTGTATATATACAGTGCCGTTTTCCACTTTATGATTTCCTCAATTATTGCATATTTTTCACACTGAAAAAATGTTTAATGTATTTAATGGAAAAAGTTATCCCCTATCAACCCTGTGAAAAAGTAATTGCCCATGAATCTCAAAATCTGATCGCATAACCTTTATCAGCCGTAACTGCAATGGAACACTTAAAATTTCATATGAATCTTTAAAATCATAGTGGAGGAATTTTAACCAACTTTTTTGCAGACCTGCTCTCATTCAGACAAATGCATAGCTTTGGTCCGCTATAATCGAAGGAAACTGAAGAAAATAAGAAAATAAGTTGAAATTACGCTACACCATAAATAGAGTAATAGCGCACCATGGTCGCTAGAGTGGGTGAGGCTGAGGAACGGCCAATTAACATATACGTCATTTCATCACCACTTCATTTGCAAAGCTACAGCTGATGCACCCGCAATGTTCTTATTGTGATGTGTAATGGATTTATAGCTGAACAATAGACGAATATTTGACTGACAGTTTTGAACTATTCTGTAAAACAGAGCTGTGCGATGATGCAACACATATATCGGTCCGGAAAGGGTTACAAAGCAAACCTGGACAACGTGTCACTATTGAAGGAACCATGACTATCCGGTCATCTGCCCCTGAGCTGGTCGCAATTATTGCTGATCAAAGTGGTGAAACCAATTTAAGGGGGATTTAAATTTCACAGGGATGACATGGGTGTTAGGTTTGTAGTACAGAATTTAGGGTTCAAGTTTACAAACTGAGAGTTCCATAGTGCAGGTTTAATATCACAGAACTGAGGGTTTCATAGTGCAGGTTTAATATCACTGAACTGAGGGTTTCATAGTGCAAGTTTAATATCACAGAACTGAGGGTTTCATAGTGCAGGTTTAATATCACAGAACTGAAGGTTTCATAGTGCAAGTTTAGTATCACAGAACCGAAGGTTTCATTACATTACATTACATTACATTATTGGCATTCGGCTGACGCTCTTATCCAGAGTGACGTACAGCTGATTAGACTAAGCAGGAGACAATCCTCCCCTGGAGCAATGCAGGGTTAAGAGCCTTGCTCAAGGGCCCAACAGCTGTACAGATCTTATTGTGGCTACACCGGGATTAGAACCACTGACCTTGCATGTCCCAGTCCTTTACCTTAACCACTACGCTACAGGCCGCCCTGGTTTCATAGTGCAAGTTTGGTATCACAGAACTGAAGGTTTCATAGTGCAGGTTTAATATCACAAACCTGAAGGTTTCATAGTGCAAGTTTAGTAACAGAATTGAGGGTTTCATAGTGCAAGTTTAGTAACAGAATTGAGGGTTTCATAGTGCAAGTTTACTAACAGAACTGAGGGTTTCATCAGAGTTGCAAACTTTCAGGGCTGCCTTGGCATGAGATTAAATGCTCCCCTCCTAAATAAATCGTATTTTAGCCTGAGATGCACTGCCCTCTATGATATGATGGTGTGAGCCAGAGCATGCCACATACAGCTGAGAGTATCTGTGAAGGGAGAAAGGCTTAAAGGCAAAAGAGAGTGATTGATCAGAAATTAGACATCCAGGGAGTGAGATATCCAGACTCTATCAGTGCTTAATTCAAATTCTGCTCAGGAGGAGGAGCCGGGTCGAACCGTGCTCAATCGGTCGTGCACCTAATGGACCCTGCGTTCACCTTGGCACTCACACCAATCCGCTGTCCCTGCACTGAGACACAAACACTGAGGAGAAGCTTCCCCCAGCCAAGCACAGCGCAGGTCCAAGGACAAGATGGCCATCAGGTTCAGCCATGGCCTTGTTTTCATTCCACTTCAAGAGGTTGAAGTGCACTCTGAGCAACAGCACTTATACATGGCCCTCTGACTTTCTGAAAGGCTTGTTAAATACCATTATATGGCAAAAAGAGAAATCTTGTGCACAAACATGTTACTCAAACCTGAGGAAGAGATTTAAATACACATTGTTCATTTCACTCTAATGAAGTTACAATAAATAACTTTTTGCATTGATGGTCAGTCCCGTGTTGTTCCTGAGTGTTTTTTGTGTCCTGTCATTTGCTGAGGACCGTTCCTAGCCTTTTATATGGATACCATTTTATGGCATTTAACGTCATCCAATCAGAGCCCCTTTGTTGGGCATTAGTATGAAACATTCCACCAATCAGGAGCACTGTGGGCGGAGTGAGATTCCAAGGGCCTGTCCAACTGGGGCCCTTTGGGGGTGGTGGGGCCTAATGGGACATTTCTTGGGGCCCCAAATCCCTGGTGACACCTGATCCCTGACCTCTGATCCCTGACCCTTGATCCCTGATATCTGATATCTGGCACCAATTTTCAAAGATAAGCAGAGTGTGCATTCACAGGGTGCATCGTCTATATATTTGCAAACTCAAGCTTTGACACACATATGGATAAAATTGAAAATTGTGCCACTAATTCCTGTTCCTTTGTTATAATTTTATTAAATAATGTTGGAGCCCAAACTATTGTATATACACTCAGTGAGCATTTTATTAGGTATTTATTAGACTTCTTGTTTAGTCTTCTGCTGCTGTAGCCTATACATTCAGAGGTTTGGCGTGTTGTGTATTCAGAGATGCTCTTCTGCATACCACTGTTGTAATGTGTGGTTATTTGCATTACTGTCACCTTCCTGTGGGCTTTGACCAGTCTGGCCATTCTCCGTTGACCTCTCTCAATAACACATTTCTGCCCACAGAACTACTGCTCACTGGATGTTTTTTGTTTTTCAGACCATTCTCTGCAAACTCTAGAGACTGCTGGATGTGAAAATCCCAGGAGATCAGCAGTTTCTGAGATACTGAAACCACCCTGTTTGACACCAGCAATCATTTCACGGTCACAGTAACTTAGATCACATTTCTTCCCCATCCTGACATTTAGTCAAAAAAACAGTTAAACCTCTTAACCATGTGTGGATGCTTTTATGCATTTCGTTGCTGCCACATGATTGGCTGATTAAATATTTGCATTAACAAGCTGGTGTACAGCTCTACCTAATAAAGTGCTCAGTGAGTGTATGTATACTGAAATGTATGCATTTACTGGATTCTCTCGCTACCAATAAACCTCCCCCTCATGTCTTTGTATTGCAATGCTCTTCTAATAAACTAGTTCATTGATGATATAATTATATCACATATTTGTGAAGTAGCAGTGATATTAGTAAATTGCATGAAACCAGCCTAGTTATATTTATTTTTAAATGTAGGCTTAATGTTGCGGAAATATCAGAGGAGCAATGGTGCATGCTGCTCTAGGAATTCACCAACAAAGGACAGTAGGTGACTTATTTCACTGTTCACCGAATGAACCCACATGACCGAGCTGGGTTCACTCCAGCTGCCGAGAGTTATCACTGCACTTCATGAGAGAGAGTCTGAAGTCAGAACCAGTCACTGCATGAACACATCTGGGCTGTGAACGAATCCGTGAACGAATCCTTTTAGGGAACTGAGTCAAAAGATTTGTGTCTATGAAGGAGACTGGAATGCCACCATTATTACACACATGAGCTGCTTGCAATATAACAATTTTTTCCCTTCCAAGTAAACCTTTTCACTGACTTCAATACACAGCCAATCAGCACTCACTTTCATCTAGAACTTGACCAGTGACAAAAGCAACACCATTTATGCACTCTTTAAAACACATCAGTTGGAGTGTCATGAAAGGATCTATTTTTAGCAACCAGCACAAAATTAATCTAAATAAATTACAATCTTTCCGCTGCATAACTGACTTTTTAATACCCATCATACATATTTTGCTTCATTATAGATATGCCTTGTAAAGAGGAACATGAATTTATCATGAAATTCAGTGTTTCTCATCTGTGGTATAAAATCACCAGCGCTGTCAATGTTAACGTGTGAACTAATTTGATTCATTTTTATTATTAACGCTTTAAACTGTTTTAACACAATAATTGCGTTTTCATATTTTGGCTGTTGCAGTCCCCATTAATGCAGATTCATGTGATTATTCTTCCATCTTTACACATTGTAAGGTAACATTATATCTTTCACCCTTGTAACGTAGCATCCTATATTTAAACATTGTACGGTAACATCCTATCTTTAACCATTGTAAGGTACCATCATGCATTTAACCATTGTAATGTAACATCCTATCTTAACATACTGTACGCTAACATCCTATCTTTAACCATTGTAAGGTATCATCATGCATTTAACCATTGTAAATTACCATCATGCATTTAAACATTGTGAGGTAACATCCTGTCTTTAAACATTTTAAGGTAACATCCAATCTTTAATGATTGTAATGTAATATATTATCTTTGACCATTGTAAGGTAAAACCCTAGTTTATCCACTGTAAGGTAACCGTCTATCGTTATCCATTGTAAGGAAACATTCAATATTTAAACTATTGCAAGGAAAACTTATATTTAAACATTATAAGGTAACATCCTATATTAAAACACTGTGAGGTAACATTTTATCTTCAACCATTTTAAGGTGAAACCCTACCTTTAACCATTGTAAAGTAACATTCTATGTTTACACAATGTAAGGTTACATACTATCTTTAACCATTGTAAGGTAGAATCCTATTTTTGCTCATTGTAAGGTAACATCCCATCTTTACACATAGTAAGGTTACATTCTATATTTACACATTGTAGGGTTAAATCCTGTCTTTAGCCATTGTAAGGTAACATTCTATATTTAACCATTGTAAGATACCATTGTAAGGTAACACCGTCTTTAAATACTGTAAGGTAGCATGATGCATAATGCACTACAAGTACAATGTAGTTTGATTTCAAAAGCACTACATATTTGAAATACCACCTGCAAGCTAATCACTTTACTGACATTACTAGCAGCAGGGGTAACAGCCATTGATAAAGACAGTGTATAATTTTAGATTAAACATTACTGCAAGCCAACCAATCACAACTATTGCCAAATGATTATGACGCATTGCAGATTGATTAATATCGTGCCGGAAACTGGTTTGATGTACATTCTGCAGATGTGCATGTGCTAGCCCAACATACACATCAACGTTACAAGGTATAGTTGTTTGAACATGAGAAGGCTGAATTGAGCGAGGGCTGTTGCATCACTTGCAGATTACTGCATACAGCGGTGGTCACAACACTCAGATGCCATCAAGGCTGGGCAGACCCAAATAATGGCTCTCACTCTCTGGACTGTTTGTCGAAGCAACTGGCTGAAAGAAAATACATTGTAGATTTAGGCTACATTGAAGCTCAGGTTTTTAAGAGATGAGCACAATGATTGCTCCCCCCCATGATTTGGCTTTAATATTGCTTTTATTGTGCATTATGACCGCATTTTGTGTAGTGCAGTATTCTGATATAGCAGACAATTAATAGGAAGATTTTGTTCACTCTACTCCCCAGTTCATTCATATTTACTTTTATAATAACAGTTCATTTAAAGTGTCAGAAAACCAAATTAATTGAATTAAAAACTGCCAATTTTATTTAAATTTCAATTTGAAGCAGCTGCTGGTGTGCACTGTGAAACACTGAAAGGTAGGGAGGGGTATTTAAAAGAACGATTTGAATCATCTTTGTTTGTTTGTGCTTACCTTACTTTCATTTAATATCTTATTGTTTATTTTTAAAAAGGTGCTTTAAAAATGTATTCCAATGTGATTGTGATTAATGTGATTAATTGCAATTAATGATAAAAAAGAACTGAGATTCATCACAATTTAAAATGGGAAAGTTATCAGAACATCTTGTTTGGATCTCAGTCTGAATTAAAAAGAAAAGGTTAAAATCAGCAGTTGACTTGAGAAGATCACAGAGAAGATGGATGTAGTGCCTGAATGAAAAGCACTTACAGAATAAGTCTTGTATTACATTTTGATTTCTCCATGTTTTCAAGGTTTGTGGCCTTTGGTTGTCCATTCCATGATCCCAGAATCTGTCACCAGTGTCACTGCTGAACTTGGTATTAGTACTGGATAATGATCGTGATCTTTGACGCAATAGTGGGTGGCGGTCTGACCAGAGATTAATTCACACAGATGTTATGACATGCATATATCTGTGGTTTCTGATGCCGCCCTTGGTGACCTCCCCAGAGAGATACACTGTGATGTGACTGCAAACTTGCCATAGAGCTGCAGATGTTTCCTGGTCACATGTGAGGACGGAGCTCGATGGAAAGATGTCACACCAGAGGAATTTGGGGTGGGTGCTGCCTGTTAGTTTTCTCCCTGACCCCATGTGCAGATGGGAGATCTATGCACACTACCTTCAGCCATAATGTTTGTTTGTATTTGTGTGTGTGTTCATTTGTATTTCCATAAACTGTTGTGTGGTTATATTTTTATGGATGTGCATGCATTCAAGGAAACCTAAATCTTTCTATTTCCATTTGTTTCAAAGGGATAAGCAAACTGCTGTCTTGGTTTGCCTCTATTCAGGTACATTGAGGACTGAAATAGCATAGCACACACAACACCAATAGACACAGGGCATTTTCAGACCATAAATAAGGTAAGGTAATTTTACTGACCAAGAATGCAATAAAGTCTACATCCATGTTACCAGAATGCTGACGTTGTGTATGATTAACTAATTAAGATAAAGGGTATTTGATTTAATTAATGATAATGCAGATAATGTATGTAATTTGTATCTCTAGTAGGGATTACTTCAGGACTGTGCCGCGCTGTATCTCTACCCCAGACAAACATCTAGAACCTAGAGGTTTAGTCCCTGTAAACCAGGGAAAAATGCATTAGATGCAGTTTAATGCTTACAAATAACGTGGAGTAGGGATGTTTTGTAAACCCAACAACAGACCAGATCCTACATTAATTATATCCAACCTAAAAATTATGTTTTAAAGAAGAGATAATAATTGGCAAAAGCCAAAAAAGACAGGAAATTCACAGAAGCACCGAGAACATTATCTTGACCTATGCACTGACAAGGCTTCCAACAGACAATGCATTAATACCTGCTATGGGTACTGTAACTATGGTGGTCTACTTCAAACAACATGTACCACTGGGCAGGCTGCTGAGGATTCAATCAAATATTCTCTTTGAATCAACAACCAAATATATTATTTTCAGAGGATTGCAGAACGTGTACTTATGTAAGCAGATAATCATAAGTGAATTGCATTCAAAAGTTAAATTTCAAAATGAAAATGGAAATCTTGTAAGCTCATTGGGCCAGGGGGTGCATTGTTTTGTTATTTTAATATGTTGGTACGTAGTGGTGTTCATGATCACGTCTTAACAGGTGCTCCAGGAATCTTTAAAAAATAAATTATACACTGTCTTTATCAATGGCTGTTACCCCTGCCGCTAGTAATGTCAGTAAAGTGATTAGCTTGCAGGTGGTATTTCAAATATGTAGTGCTTTTGAAATCAAACTACATTGTACTTGTAGTGCATTATGCATCATGCTACCTTACAGTATTTAAAGACGGTGTTACCTTACAATGGTACCTTACAATGGTTAAATGTAGACTGTTACCTTACAATGGCTAAAGATTGTAATTGAAGTGCATTATGCATCATGCTACCTTACAGTATTTTAAAATGCATCCATCTAATCCTACATTAGTTTCACCCTTCTTCCCTCCATTGGAATTACATGGCACTGCATGTGGTTAAACTTCTCTAGGGTTGCGTGAGCATATTCATTTTTTTTATTTCCAGCTTGCTGTAGCAATATTGCCCGAAGTTAAAGGATAAAAGGATAAAAACAAGAAAGTAAGACTTATTTTCCTTGTGATCAAGGGTCTGTTTTTTTAAAATTTTATTTACTAACAGTTATGGTTAGGAGGAGGTTTGGGGAGCTCCATCACAAGATCATTTCAGTAGCTACTAAATATATGTTTGCTAGTTAGCCATGTGACCAACCAAGCATAGGTGACAAATTTTGAACTTTACTGTTCAAACTAGCTAACATGAGAGCATGATCGAAGACAGTTACCAGCTAGCTCTGTCGATATTGCTAGCTATAATAGCTATCCATATAATTAATGTAGCGGTGGGCAGTGAAAGAGAATGAACAGAGAAGATGTCATGCCTCATACCAGGATGTGCTAGCTGTTGATAACGGCAAATCTGGAGATAACGTTACATTAAGGCAATGTCGTTCTGTAAGCTTGGTGACAACTAGTCTGCTGTTGTTGGTTTAATGTATATGCTTTACAGGACTTAATAACATAGCTGGCTAGCTAGCTAGAAGTTGCCATTATAGCTAAATTGTCCAATTTATCATTACATAGCTAGCTAGCTAACGCAATTAGCTAGTAATGTTAATGTCACTTTACCACCAAGCCAATATAGACTAGCTAGCTAAGCATAGAAGCATATAGCTAGCTAGCTATCCCAACAAGACAGACAGATAGACATTTGATGGCTAGACTAGCTACAGACTAATCAGAGATGCAGTTTTTCTGGTGTAAAGTATGTTACCCATTTATCCAGGGTCAGACATAATGTTCCTTATGTGGTGATCGTATTTTGTAACATAATTCACCAACGGAACTCTTACTTTAGGCGAAGGGTTTTTGCCCGGGTTCCTTTTAGAGCTGCACAACTACTGTACTACTGTTTAGACTGGCAGTATTGCCTAGCACTTAATTTCAACACTCCGCCTCCAACTCCCGTCTCTCGGCACAACACTTAGTTATTTCGCGAAATCAGATCCTTGAGCAGCAGGGCAACAAAAGCCTGAAGAATACATAGATATATAGCTAGATAAGTAACACATTAGTTGGTGTAAAACATTTTTGTAGTTGACTAGCTTAAGTATAGCTTTGGACTAAGATAACTAACAAGATAGCTAACCTAACATTAGCTATTGATAGCTAACTAACTGCCATCTTGAAAGCGATCAGAAATAGCCTGTCATGACGAGTGTGTCCCATTAGCCAGAAAGTGCATACTCCTTAACTCCACTTTCCACTCTGCTCCGGAAATATATATGCTATATGCATGACTGTTAACAAGCAGGGCAGCTACAGTTATTTAAGCAGCCTACATAATTCATGCATGGATGAATTTATTCAACCAACCGTTTCCAAATGGGATATTTGTTACCAAACAAATTACAGATGTTACAGTGGTAAATAATTGTTTACCAATGCGAACACTCGTGATAACTGACATATGAAGAGCCATATGGCATAGGCTAGGTTTCACTAATGTACAGAAATGTTTCTGAATTAGCGTTTGTGAGATGCAACCAACAATAGCCAAGAACATAAAGCTGTTACAGTACACGGTGCTGAGATCGGACACATTGGGATTCTGGGATTAGCCTATGGAGCTGGTCAAACTGGTCAACCAGCTGTTTCAAAACCTAGCTCAGTAGGACGTGTTCTAATTGGGTGAGAAACTGTAAAACGCTTTAAAAAGTTTGTAGAAGAGCTTTTTAATAAAAAAGATTTAAAAAAACTATTTTTATGAGATTTTCAGGATTAATTGGAATAGCGCGTCTGCCTTAGCAAAATGTTTTTCATGTATATTGGTCCCAGAACGGCGAAACGATGAGGCTGGCGGTGGTTCAGACATTATCTAACAACACGCTGTTAATGAGAGGTCAGAGGAGACGGGCCAGACTGCTCAAAGCTGACAGGAAGGTGACAATAACGCAAATAACCACAAATTGCAACAGTGGTATGCAGAAGAGCATGTCTCAACACACAATGTGTAAAACCTGTAAGTGGATAGGCTACAGCAGCAGAAGTCAGATAAGTCTAATAAATGTTTGGCATTTATATAGCGCCTTTATCCAAAGTGCTGTACAATTTTTATGCTTCTCATTCACCCATTCATACACACACTCACACACCAAAGGCAACTGGGTGCCATGCAAGGTACCAACCAGCTCGTCAGGAGCATTTTGGGGGTTAGGTGTCTTGCTCAGGGACACTCCTTAAGAAATCAACGTTAGACCCCTATCTGGACCTATGGAGCAGTATCATCCTGATATCCCTACAGCATGCAATGCTATCAGTATCATCCTGATATCCCTACAGCATTCAATGCTATCAGTATCATTCTGATCCTCCTCGACTTGTCTACAGCATTCAATGCGGTCAACCACCAACTCCTGATTTCCACTCGGGCTGAGATGAGCATTTCTTGGACTGCCCTCTCATGGATTGTTTCCTATCTAGCAGATAGATCCTACCAGGTCACCTGGAGGGGGTCAGTCTTTGTACCTTATAGTACCATTGATGGTACTACAATAGCTGCCTTTACTCTCAAAGAGTAAATTGCAGCAACATCACAGTCCTGCACATTCCTTCTGTACAACATTTGGAGGATTTGACCATACCTGGCCACATATTCCAAGCAGCCTCTTGTCCAGGCTATGGTAGTCTTCCTAAGTGACAAAGTTTCACCCGTGAGACATGAAGCAGTGGATGGATGCAGCGAAGGGGAGGTGGGAGGCAAAGTCTGACAGCAGATGGGGTAAGGACACGGGTGATGGTGAAGGGGCCGATGAAGCTTGTGGCAAGAGGAGCGGAGGGGAATGTCCTTGGAGGACAACCAGAAGGCCGTGCAGGCAGAAGATGTGAAGGAAGATGAGTTCAGCAGTCTCCTTGGAGGAAGGGAGCTTGGGTAGGGCGACAAAGTGCTTGTACTTAGAGAACTGGTCTACCACCGTCAGGACAATGGATATTCCCTTAGCGACGGGTAGACCGGTAATTAAGTCCAGAGCCACGTGGGACCAAGGGCGACGAGGAACAGACAGAGGTTGGACGAGCCCCTGGGGCCGCTGGTTGCTGTATATCCCCCGGGAGCACTCAGGACAGGCGACGACAAAGTCAGCCATGTCAGGTTTTGTGGACGACCACCAGAAGCATTGGGCCAGGAGAGCCAGCGAACAGCTGACCCCAGGATGCCAGGTGGGACAGGATGAGTGAGCCTATGGACCGCTTCAAGGACAAACAGGCGTGTAGGAGTGTAGTCTGGGACAGGACAGCCCCTCAGGGCTTTCTCTACCTTGCTGAAGATGTTGAGCTGCGTGGTGGCTACTAGGATACAGGGAGGCAGGCTCTTCGTTGACTTGAGGAGGTGAGTGCAGACAGGCGAGAGCATCAGGCTTGACATTCTTTGAGCCTGGCTAGTCGGTCAGGGTGAAATGGAAACGGTTGAAGAATAATGACCACCGGGCCTGGCGGGGGTTGAGTCTCTGGGCTGACCTCAGGTATTCCAGGTTGCGGTGGTCGGTCCAGACAATTAATGGAGTGCTGGCCCCCTCCAGCAGATGGCACCATTCTTCGAATGCCAATTTCACTGCCAGGAGTTCCCAGTCTCCAATGCTGTAGTTCCTCTGTGTGTGAGAGGCGGCGAGACAATAAGGCACAGGGATGGATGTTGTATTTTCAGCAGGTTAAACAGGCGGAGGTCATTCGCCAGCAAACAGACAAACAGAGATATCAACGATAATCCAAGACGAAGTCGTAGTCACAGGTGAAGGGTTGATAACGAGCAGGCAGAACTAACAAAAACAGAATCCAAAGACAGAAGTCCAAGAGCCAAAACGGATAGATAAAAAGCGGTTCAAAGCAAGACAGACGGATATAGCTAAAGGCAGAAGTCAAAAACAAAACAGGTCGTAACAGGTATCAATCAGAATAAAACACTGGAGAGCATGGTCGGGACACATAACAATCTGGCGACAAGCTAGACAAACAGAGGTGTTTAAATACACTGGTAACAAGAGGGAAATAACAATCAGGTATGGGGAAAAATCTGGAAGTGAAATACAGGTGAAACGAATGAATGAGGTGACTGAACTGACAGACAGAGTACGGTGTGCACAGAGGATAACAATACATGGAAACACTACGCACATAGAGAAAACACAGAACCTGACAGGCCTGTGGTTGCACCTCTGCCCATCTGACGCGCCTTCAAACTGACCTTTGAAGTAACAAGGACATTCCATTTTCCTGCGTTTTCTTAGAAGGTTTTGCACCTTTGCTTCCTTTCCTTGCCGTCTCCAAAGGGTGGAGCTAGGAACGAGGAAAGGTGGCAAGGAAAGGAAACGAAGAGGTAAAAATTAAGCAAAGCGAAAGAGCCCAGTAAGTGTTTTCTCAGTGCCGGAGGAAGTACAAAGGGTGTGTGTGTGTTATGATAGCAGCACTGTACATTTCCAAAAGCTGTACTGGATTACAAATGCACACATCTCACTGTTATTCTGCACGGTGAAGGTGGGAGTAACTGTTAGGAAAAAATGACAAATCCTCTTGAACAAAATGAGGATTTTAATTATGAAAAATATGGACTATGATGCTGTGTTGGACTCTCTATCCATACAATAGGAAAGAGAGAGAGAGAGGAAGAAAGAGAAGAAGAGGAACTATTATCGGTAGAAAGCCCCCCTGTACAGACAGTCTGACGCCAGATGGCTTCTTCTAATAAATATTCAACCTTAACTCTGTTCCCATGTAACTTTTTTTTGTGTGTCTGCCAACACACCCACACGGATCTGGGCCAGGAGAGTGATTACAGTAGAGAGAGAGACAGAGAGAGCAGGAGGGAGGGAGGGAGAGAGAGAGAGCAAACAGGCAGATGGGGTCCTGTACTCAGTGTGAGGGACTTACAGTGTGTACTGAGAGCGGGCACATTTTTTACGGGACAGAGTTAAAACTGGGGGAGGAACATGAATGGAAGTTGGGAGGGGAAACAGGGCAGTGGGCGGAATCCCTCTGCCCAACACAGGGCACTCTGCAGAAACGGGGACCTCCTCCGCTCTCAATTAATGTTGCTAACATTATCCTGAGCGTGACTTCTATCCAGTCTTTTTGTGACTTATGTGAAGCACGTGACTCATTGGGGGGTGGGGGGTGGGGGGGTGGGGGGGTGGGGGGGGGGGGGGGGTGCTTGCATGTGCATGTGCACATGTATTTCTGTGTGTGCTCTTGCGTATGCGTTTGCGCATGTGTGTGTATTCCATGTATGTTTGTGTGCATGCATGGATGTTTGGATGTCGGTGTGTGCATGTGTTTGTGTGTACAGTATTGTGCAGAAGTATTAGGTACTGTAGACTATATTATATATATATATATGTTTATTTTTTTGTGTGTGTTAGTATAAAAGAACACATTTGAGATTTCCAAATATTCATTTTCCAAAAGATTTAATTTTACAGAGACATTTTTGTATTTAATTTTAAAAAGTAACATTACTGTAAGCAATTGACTACTTTTTAAGTGATGCAGTTTTAACGCTGAAGGGTGGTCAAAAAAATATATTGATTTGATTCAGTTTTTAACTATTCTGCCAAATTAATAAAATGTAATATTAAGTGTATAGTATGTTTATTTATTTACGACCTTATCTGTACAGAATGTTATACTGGTGCCTAAGACTTTTGCACAGTACTGTATGTGCGTGTGTGCGTGTGTGTGTGAGAGAGAGAGAGAGACATGGCATTAGTGAAACCGTGAGAACCAGTATTTTGCACATCCATTTCTCCTCCTGATGGTTTTGCGGAGTGGCTTCTGGTTCTTCTGATCCTTGAGCATAACTATGACAGATGATGGAAACATCCAAGCTTCATACACTTAAGGACTTTTTAAAAACGTCCTGTTCTCCTCCCTTTCCCTGCGGAGCAGACAGATTAAGGACTGCTCTCCTCTGCACACCCTGCCCTTCCCTCACTGCCTCCTCTCTGGGACAGGAAATAAGTTTAAAGCAAGAAAAATAAAGAAAAAAACCTGGAGGGAAGCCCCTCGAGTCCTGAATTCTTCAGTCTTATAAACTAACAAGTGAGCTTTCAGTGCAGGAATGTCGATGTTCTTGTGGAATTAAAGGAACGATGATGTGATTTCACACTTCTTTTTCCCCATTTGACCCCTGGGCAGACCTTTTTCCCAAAGTGCAGGTTAATTCAGCAGCGATCGTGCAAATTCAACTCTGGCACTGCCTATGACACGAACACCGCTAATGTCAGACATGTGACAGAGAAAGGTTTGGGTTGTAACAGTAGAAAGGGGCATCCTGGTTACTGTCCCCTCAATACATGTAATAATAATAGAAACTGGAGACAAAGACCACATGAGCCAGTGTAGTGCATTCTGGGATAGCGGTGAGCAATGGGGTACCTGGACAGCTGAGATATTGACTGAACCCCCGAGTGAACCCCTCACCTCTGCCTCCTAAGTCAATACGGAGGGCCATAATGTAGACACAGGCAAGTGAACTGCAAGGGGACTCCTATAATGCTGCAGCTAGCTGGCTTCACACATAGCAGAATGACTGATCTTTCACTCATATAACTCAAACTGTATATTATACATTACCATTCATTTATGCTGTATACGTGCTTGTCTTGATGAATGCTCCGCTATTCTGCTCCAAATATTTATTTACTTATTAATTTATTTTTTATGAAAGAGAAGCTAATTGTGTGTGGCTTTAGTTTGGACGCATGTGTGAAAGTGCACTCATGGTAGCTAGGCTATTGTTCATCTGTCTGCGTGATGATAGCATTGCACTTTGCACATTTTCTTCTACATCTTTTAATGTGAAATAAAGGTCAGAATTTTCACTGGACTCAAATCAGGAGGTGATTTCCCCCTATTACCGGGAGACAAAATATGACTCCTGCGTTTGACATTCATTACACAAAACACACTTTTCTCTACAGTGTCTTAGCGTAAGGATGTACATTCAATAAGTACCTAAATAAAATAAATTGGTAATAATAAGCCTATGGCAGCTTGCTTCCTATTTTACTAAAATTACATTATGAATATTTATTAGGCCTTCATGGCAGCTTTCAGACCGCCTGCCCGTTTGAACAATCAAAGGCAGGCTCTTACAGCAGATGTATGTATAAGTGAACATAAGTTTAACACACACCATATTTGTGTTTGATTTGTCCTGTCTTATATACCGGAATTTTTGGGTTTTCCAGACAACATCAAAGAATCTTGCTCTGACATCCAGGTTTTCTAATCAAAATCAAGGCAGGCTTTTATTTTTAATTTATTTTTTTTCCCCCTGTGAGCGTACTCAAATACTGTTTCGGTTAAAATAAATGTTGACTCCTGGGCTACAGCTCCTCGTTCAAATATGTTGTGAGACCACCAACGCTTCTGGCTCTGGCTGGGTCAGCGAGCATGCAGCCTGTGTGTCTAACAGTCTGGTTGTTTTTACAAATGGAGTACACAGGGAGGTAACTTTTTCTTCAGGAACATGTTTATCTTAATTAGGAAAGCCAACAGACCTCTAATAGGAACGACTTGTTTTTTCTGTTTTTTTTCCTGGTGGTATCGGAGGCCTTGTTCTCATGCCAGACCAATCTTCCTTCCTGCTTTGCAAACCCAGGTGATCTTCAGCAGCTGAACAACCCATTTCCCACAAGCCTCTGTTGACCTGGCTACAGCCTCCACTCTTTTCTTTGTCTGTGTGTGTGTGTGTGTGCGGGGGCGTGTGTGTGTGTGTGTGTGGTTTTTTTTTTCTTGCCTGAGGAAACCCAGGGATATTCATGGCACTGAGGCAAATAATCTGGAATTAAAAACGAGATTCTTCGGGCCTTATCCTAGCAACAGGCCCGTCGCCATCTGTTCTGAGAATGGGACAGGCGGCCATTTTGGGCTGGGGTCTTAGAGCGTCTCGCGTCACCTGTGAGAGGGGACTGAACAGCCTCTCCATCCTCCTTCTGTCCGTCTCAGATAAACAGGCCCTGTGAAGGATGAGCCTGCTCCAAAATACACTAATAATAATAATAATAATAATCATATGATGAATGGTAAATCTACTGCATTTATATTGTGCTTTTATCCAAAAACGCTTTACAATGAATTCCTCTATTTCATCCATTCACACTGCCATGCAGGGCACCGACCAGCTTGTCACAAGCAATCTGGGTTTAGGTATCTTGCTCAGGGACACTTCGACACACCCATTATCGAATAATATTAATAATAGTAATAATAGTAATCACAACAACAATAATAATAATAATAATAATAATAATAATAATAATAATAATAATAATAATAAAATCTGATTAGCCCTTTCCTGGCCTGGCTATTCATATTGCATTATTACAATATAATTCTAGGATTTGACCAATGTGACCCTCCCCACAAAAGGTTTAAATAAATGTGTCATTTGTAAGGAGTCGGTGGACCACAACATGAATGCTCGGGAGAGAGCGGACGTGCTTCATTTTTGTTTTTTGTTGTGTTTGTGTCAAAGTGATGGGTACATTTGTATTTGAGGGGACTCCTGCACTGCAAAATGATCTCATAATCAGTTTAAAAAATAGTTTCTGCAGGTAAAATTAATTAATTAATTAATTCAGCGGGAACCATTCCTTCATCTGTGCCAAACAAACCCTTTCTCTGGGACTTCTTCACGTTGTGCTGGAAACAGCAGTAAGAAAGAGTCCAAAAGCAGAGCGCGTGTGTAAACTCTGGCTCTCACACACACGTAACAGGGTTTGACCGGCCGACGCTCACTTCTTCTGTGTTTGTCCATCTACCTGAAACACTGCACACAGCCAAAACAGGTCTGTGTCCGCTGCCACCGATAGTCTAAACTAACTCCTTCCACATGAGTGAAAAGGAAGTCGAAAAGCATTTTATACCAGATAATGCGGAGCTGAGCCCTATTAGAGTCCGTGTATTATCTCCCCGTTGACTTTAGCCATGAGAAAAGCTGGCCCCCCTTGTTTTTTGTTCCCACTCAAAACAGACCTGTTGGCTGTCGAGGTTTATCAAGCTCACAAATCTAAACAGTGCAGAGAACTGACCGAGTAGGCCCCTGCTTCGCAGGAAGAACCTAAATCTCACGGGATTAGAACACAACTTACAATTTGGACAGCTTTCTGCTTCATAAAGCCAGTTTCGCGGTGCCCCCTCTCTCTTACCAAGACTGCCTATAATATGTATCAGCTATTACTTGCATGATAAAATTACTTTAACAGATAAAATCTCATGTAGAACATGCTAAATGTGCTGGATCAAAGACATGGACTGTAATTTTCCTTTTGGAATGTCTGAGAATTCTATTATTCAACAAATGCTTTACAGTTATCATTATCTGACACATTGATCCATCATTCTCTCTAATTGAGCCTGGTTTAGTACACTGGTTTATGGTCATACTGTTTCATTATAAAAACTCATATTTTATGTAAAATGTGAGCGTACCCCAGGTTTGACCCACTTGTGTGGCCATGTACAGCTGCTCTGTGACCTATCAAGTCATGAGTTAATTCTCCCTCAAGCCTTCATCTCCCCAGGAACATGAATACGTTCTCCAAATAAATGCACAGAAAAAAACTGCATTGACTGTCAGAAACTGTATCAGTGAATTATCTGAATCGAATAACTGCATTTATATAGAAGGTCTGATGAGTATTCTCAGTGCATTATAATGCACACAGAATGTACACAGAATAAACCCATTTGGATTTTGCCTCTAAATCCTTGAGCAAGCTTAGATAAATGACCAGAATTGAACTTCAGTGTGTTACATCTATATGTGTTGTTCCTATTCCCATTATTAAACTTGAGATTATGCACTAATGATTCATTACTTGAGCAAGCGAGCTTCTTTGTGAAGTGACCTTTATTTGGTAGAGATCTTATTCCTGCGCTTTGTTACGCATCACAGTGCTGTCACACGCACACGAGACGGGGGGCCTGGGGGGGGGGGGGGGGGGCGGATAGGAGGGGGCAGGCGCAGAATGCCTTCATATTAGTGGGCCAGGTTAGGGAACGTCAAACAATGGTGAACCACCCAGTCACCCAAGGGGCATTAGCAGCTGCTCTCTGTGGAGATTATATTGCCCCCAACCACCCCTGCCCCCTCCCTTCTTCTCAAACCCTGTTCATCCCCTGTCATTATTGACACAGGGCTGGTACGGGGACATATGTGCGTTCCCCAACTCATATTGAGCCGATGGCCATTCGGCCGTTTTCAGTGAAATGTTTATTGCAATTCTTGGATTCTTGCTTGGGGACAATTTAAGAACCCAAATTACCTTTACCATGTGAGTGAATAGTATTTTTTTAGCTGATGTTTTATCCAAATAGACATACAGTTGATAAGCAGGGGACAATCCAACAGCTGTGCGGGTCTTACCGTGGCTACACCAGGGTTTGAACCACCAACCTTCTGGGTCCCAGCCATGTATTTTAGCCACAAATTCATGTCCAGAATACCCTGCCTTGTCTCCTCGTATATTCAATAGTAGGAGACATGACAACCTTTTGAGGTGCATGGTTCACTATGAAATAAAAATCCCTTAAAAAAAGGAAACCAACCCTAAATTGTGGACACACAAAAAAAGATCAAGTAAAAGCACCTTAATAGCCTTCATTATCACTGGGAAGATGAATGGTATTTTAAGGTAAAAAATGAAGGGACCTGGTTTACTAGTAGGTAAGCTTGATATTCATGGACCCATTGCAGTGCTCCTGAGCTACATAAGGGGGCGATATTCTAATGTTCCACATGACATGGCCGTGGCCCAGATTCCATCAATATTTACCCTCAGCATTAATTTTGGTGATCATTGCCAAAAAGACAAAAATGAGCTTACACTGCATAGAACTGTTCACATTTCTTTCAACAAGAGGACAGTCTGTCACAGTAATACATCCCTGCAATGTTATTTACAGCCAGTGCTTCATCCCCTGCATACATTGTCTGTAAATGTAGCTTCTCCATAAACTCCTCTTTGACTGTTTTCTCTTGGTTCTTCCCACAAAAGTGCAGTTGTGAAAGTGAACTATAAAAACTATATATACATACGTCAACTAGAAAAACATCCTCGCACGATTAAAGAGAGGAGCACATTTGTAATTATACAGCCATATCTGTGTCCCGTGAATTCTGTGGCAATATGCATTTATTTTACTCAATTGTCTACATACGTAGGTAGTACTGAGCAGTGCAGCACATGCAGTGCTTAACATACTGTACTGTTATTATGGAGGATTCGGTAGGCCGGTTGCAAAATACTATCTGTTATTTCTGCTGTGTCACATTGGAAGCTGAATGTGTTGATGAATGCACCACTGCCTGGTCGTGCTGTTACCGTGGCTATGGCCTCGGCTAGCTGGCTATGCTAACGGTCCATGTGGAGCTCTAATTAACCAGGCTCGGACAGTGGAGACGCATATTAGCATCAACACTCTATTACCTTCTTCCACACCATCTGAGCCACATGCATTTTGGCCCTTTGTGACTAAATTGCCTTTCAAGGAGCGAAATTCATCTATTATGCTTAAAAAAAGGTAAGGAGTCGTTCACACAAGCCAACAAGCTCCGTCGCAAGAAAGAACAATGCTGCGTCTCCTTTTAAGCCTTCTCCAAATGCTCTTCTGCTGAATGGCGCAAATTGCACACTTAAACAAGCCTAGAGCCAGGGCATGTAGCTGAGGTCAGACACTGATGCTGGAGGCTAGATCATTTGTTTATGGTGATGTTCTTTAAGAAAAGGGCTTCTGTTCTGTTTATTGCCAAATACCACCCCACTCCAGTATCGCTGACTGCTTTTTTGTTCATAAAAGAAGGGGGGGTGGAACTGATGTTTTCAACAACATTTTTGTTCACAGACTTGTAGCACCGCCAGCGTCATCAGATGGGTTACCGTTCGTTGAACCCAAAGAATGCTTTAAACTTTTGAATGATTTGAGTTCCTCAGGTTGCATTACCTTAGAGCAGTGGTCTCTAACCCTGGTCCTGGAGAGCTGCAGGGTCTTCTGGTTTAATTGTAACTCTGCACTTAATTCATCAATATGAGCAGTTGATTGAGAATTGTTAACTCACCTCACCTGGCTACCTGGGTCTCAACAGAGTGCTGATTTAAAGGTGAAAACAAAAACCAGCAGACCCAGTAGCTCTCCCAGACCAGGGTTAGAAAACACTATCTTAGAGCCTCAAACAAATGATGAAACACATCTTAGAAATGTTACATTGGTAGAACATTCATAGGACATTTGAGAAAAATTAAATAAAAAATAAACTTACTTCAGACTTAAAATAAAACAATTAGGAAATCAAACAATGACATATACTTGTCTGAACTATGATATGTTTAACTACAATACTAAACATGCTTTGTTTCACAATTCAGAATATGAAATTGAATTCCTGATTTGAATTGCTGATGGTAGTTATCCATAATCACACATGGAATCTGTTAGCCTCATTGTGTGACAAGGAACAAAATGGGGTCACAGAAAGAAAAAAAAGAAAAGAACATACATGCTATGTATTGTGTGTGTGAAAGAGATGACAATCCCAAAGGTACCTTAAGTGGCCCAACAAATGTGGATGCGCTTTAAAGGATTGTGAAGAGGAGGCCCCACCGTAATGACCAGGTAAAGGTCTGTGATGGATGGGTTCAGCGTGGAGGTCTGTGATGGATGGGTGAAGTGTGGAGGTCTGTGATGGATGGGCGAAGTGTGGAGGTCTGTGATGGATAGGTGAAGTGTGGATCCACCAGGTGACAAACAAAAAAACAAAAAAAACATCCAGTGAGCAGCAGGTCTGTGGGAAGGAACACCTTGTTAAAGAGAGAGGAGGAGGGCCAGACTGGTCAAAGCTGACAGGAAGGCAACAGTAACGCAAATAAGCACACATTACAACAGTGGTATGCAGAAGAGCATCTCTGAACACACATTACAACAGTGGTATGCAGAAGAGCATATCTGAACACACATTACAACAGTGGTATGCAGAAGAGCATCTCTGAACACGACGTGTCAAACCTTTAAGTGGATAGGCCACTGCAGCAGAAGACCAATAAGTAAAAAAAAGTGCTCAGTGAATGTATATTTATTGTCGTAGCAAAGCTACTGTGCATGGATGCACAACTTAACATCTCTAATGAGTATAGTGCTTGTATCTTATATATTATAATTTTTTTTATTATTTATTTCTCTCTCCAGTGTCACCATTGAAACATCAGAAAGCATTGCTAACAACAGAGGACACTGTTATACTTGTTAGCAGTTTCAGTGATTTGTTTAATCCGAAACAAAGCTACACACATTTCCGGCAGAGAGGCGTCCCGGCCGTAATTGTTTTTGTCATTTGCACAGCGATTTTACTCCTGAATGCTTCGTTTTAGGCGGGAATTAATAAAAATTGCATGCGCTTCAGGTGGCGCGGGGTTCACCCCTCCCCGCTCATCACTGCCTGAAGCGGTGAGCACTCTCTTTCTTATTATCAGTTAATAATTCTCCCTCGTTCGGGCAAATGAGGAAACTTGACTGTGTTAGAAAGTCCAGCGTGTGGCTGCAGGCAGAACGGGGGCTAAATGGCACAAATTCCACCCTCAGCAAAAGACTCGTGAAGCACAACATTGTGTCCACTACAAAAGCCTCTCTGTAGTTTTGATCCTTGCTAATTTAATTAGCCCGAGAGGTAGCACATTAATTTGCCAAGAATTCTTCTGATGCAGAAAGACGCCCCCTTAAAACAGTGAGGGGAGGGGACTAACCTGCCAGCACGAGGGTAGAGAGAGCTAGAGAGGGAGGGAAAGAGAGAGAGGGAGAGGGGGGAGGGAAAGAGAGAGGGGGGAGAGAGGGGGGAGAGAAAGAGAGAGAGAGGGAGAGAGGGGGAGGGAAAGAGAGAGGGGGAGGGAAAGACAGAGGGAGACAGAAAGATAAAGAGAGGGGGAGGGAAAGAGAGAGAGTGAGAGAGAGAGGGGAGAGAAAGAGAAAAAGAGAGGGATAAAGGGAGAGAGTGAGAGGGTGAGGGAAAGAGAGGGATAGAGGGAGAGAGTGAGAGGGTGAGGGAAAGAGAGAGATAGGGAGAGGGAGGAAGAGAGAGATTAATACAGATTTTAGTGATCATAACTCATACTCATACAACATACTGCACTTTTTCTAAAATAAACTCAGTTTCAAAGAAAACATATTTTATGCCATTATATTATATTATATACTGTATCTATGTACAGTGTGCCAAAATACATTTCCTACCCTCTGGGAACGACCTTGATATTTTGAACTTTAATTTCTCGAATGGTATGAATGGCTGTGATTCTGAAAATATATTTTATAAGTAAACAAGAAAAACCTATTCATAAGATTTATATTTGAAATCTTGCCATTAAAGCATATACTGTATTACATAACATACTACAAAGTAAACATCGTTTTCATTTGTTATTGGAATAAAAAAAAGGAAAATGAAAAAATATATATATATATAATAGTAAGAACAGCTATACTTGGAAAAGCATTTCAGGATCATATCCAATCGGCCCAATCCAAGCTGTGCTGCCGTTTATTCTGCTATCATTAATCTCTGTGTGTCTCTCTCGCTGAGAACCCCAGTGTGTGTGATTCAGGGTGAACTGTGTGTCTCTCTCCTGGAGAACCCCAGTGTGTGTGATTCAGGGTGAACTGTGTGTCTCTCTCGTGGAGAACCCCAGTGTGTGTGATTCAGGGTGAACTGTGTGTCTCTCTCCTGGAGAACCCCAGTGTGTGTGATTCAGGGTGAACTGTGTGTCTCTCTCGTGGAGAACCCCAGTGTGTGTGATTCAGGGTGAACTGTGTGTCTCTCTCGTGGAGAACCCCAGTGTGTGTGATTCAGGGTGAACTGTGTGTCTCTCTCGTGGAGAACCCCAGTGTGTGTGATTCAGGGTGAACTGTGTGTCTCTCTCCTGGAGAACCCCAGTGTGTGATTCAGGGTGAACTGTGTGTCTCTCTCGTGGAGAACGCCAGTGTGTGTGATTCAGGGTGAACTGTGTGTCTCTCTCGTGGAGAACCCCAGTGTGTGTGATTCAGGGTGAACTGTGTGTCTCTCTCGTGGAGAACCCCAGTGTGTGTGATTCAGGGTGAACTGTGCCGAATGTGGTGAGCCTGACACTTGGGCTGACCTCATGCGGGGTCACGACCCCGGACAGAGTGACCGTGTGAGAGAGACATTTGAATCAGCAGGTCTAGGCAGACACAGACTGGGGCCAAGGTACAGAGTAGATCATTACAAATAGCTTCCTCTGACGTCTACCGCAGTCAATGGTCATTGTATTCAGTCTTTTTGAAGTTTAATTCTGGTAAATATTTATGACCTTGTGTTCACCTGGACTGTGTATAACACAATGCAGGCACAGCATTCAATAATGTCAGTATTCATTTGGATGAACTTAATACGTCATACTCTACATAACCTGTATTAAAGAGACAGAACTTGGCAGTATTTTGAACTTATCCTAAACATAATGATGTCTGCATGATAAAAACTGTTATATATTTACCATTGCCATTCAGTTTAAGTTGAAAGTTTTTTTAAATGAATAAAATAATAGATTAATGCTTTAATATGGTAAAGATAAGCAATAGAATAAATCATCAATCATGATAATTATATTAAATTCTTTCAAAGCTTTTATTTTAAAGGAAGCTCGAGTGTGCCTGTGTACAGACATCTATATGCAAATGAACAGAGCGTAACAAACCAGTTATGGCACCAGGTTTACTTTCTGTTGCCAGTTTCAGAATATATCTTTTGGATGACTCTTTTTGTTTTTTGTTTCTCCTTGCCTGGCTGAGCACCACTTATTCAGCACTTTTATCTCCCATCTCAGGGCGACCTCTGGGTCTTAAAGAGGTTTTGTCCGCGGGAAAAGTGAAAATCACAATGGGCCTGCTTTTTCGGCCTACTCCTGGAGCTCAAAACAGCTGGTTTCAGTCAGCGTGAAGAGGCCTTACAAAAGTTTACTTTTCACAAACTTTGGGAAATGGCTTGATTAAGCTGGTCATAAGCTGGTTTAGCTGCCTATGAGCTGGTCAACCAGCATGGCCAAGCTGGTCTAGATGGGTATGAGCTGGTCAAATCAGGTAGGTTGTCTGAGCTGGTAGCTGGTTGAACAATGACCAGCTGTTTGAAAACATAGCTTGAGCTGGTCAAACCAGGACAAGCTGGGAGCTGGTCTAAACTGGTCAACCAGCTAAACTAAGTCGGGCTGGGAGCTGGTCTAAACTGATCAACCAGCTAAACTAAGTCGGGCTGAGAGCTGGTCTGAACTGGTCAAGCAGCAACGAGCTGTTTGAAAGCCTAGCTTGAGCCCTTTTTATTTCAGCAGACTACAGTATCACTACATTTTTGACCCCTATCTAAAAATAACGGTAAAGGGATGGCCGATAAATTCAGAAATCCATGCCTGTATCAATTTGAGTGTGAGCATACAGCACTCGCACCACTTTGTAAGAGCAATTTGGCGAGAGTAAGACTCACAGATGTTTTATTGATACGGCGGCAGCGTGCGATTCAGGCCGGCGGTCGGGAGCGGAGCATCGTCAGACATCGTTTCTCATCATGCTCCTCCGTGTTGTGTCCGTGAAACGAGGTGCATTTTCACCGCCTGGAAAGGTAAAAGCCCCGAGAGTGGGAGAGAGCAGGGCTCAACAAAGATGAATAATTTACGCCGGTGTGTTTGAACAGGTACGGAAATAATCTTCCTGGGGTGGGGGGGTGAGCGTGTCGGATTCTGCTCTCCCTCTTCAAAAAAGACTTCCACTGAAGAGGCTCTCTGAACATATCACCCGAGTCTTATGAAATATTAAAGGTTGTTAGTTATCGTGAGAGCATGCCTTAGCAGGCCTCCTGGGCTGAGCTAGTGTGTATAGCAGGTAGCGTACGCTCTGGAGCATGATGGGGGAGACAGGATTAGCTCCATCTCTGATGTCGTATGATGTTGTACACTCAGTACTTCCCAGCCTCTGGAACGGCCTGTGAACCGCGCCTCGGCACGGCAGCGGAAATTGAGCACGGTGTCTGCCAACTCAGACACGGTAAAAACATAAAAACACAAACCAAACCACGCTTCTGTCCAATTCCTGAAGAACAGCGCGCATGTTTCTGACAACATTTATAAAATAACTTAATCATAGACTATGATATTATTATTTGAACCACATGAAATCTTTGCCGTTTTTACAGATTATAGTAAGCTAATCCTTTGCAATATATTAACTACTATCCATCTAAAATAAGCTGCATTACGCTGTATATTTTCAGTACAGTATGTGTCTCTGTAGACATTTTTATTCATCAGAAATTATATTTTCTTTGGATTTCGAATGTGATTACTTGTTGCGGTTAAAAAATAACAAGGAAGTTTGTTCTACTTACGTATATACTGTATATACTTTGATAGTTTTTCAATGAAATACTAGGTCTTGACACATTTTCTTTACCTACATTTTGAGTTTTTATATTCATCAACAGTTGATGATTTTCTCAAAAGCTTTTTGATGGTAAGACTATTTCCAACTTGCCTAACCAGTTCCAGATTTCCACAAGGAACACACAAAAAAACATAATTACAGAATATCTCCCTTTCACGATGCCGCGGCTCACTCACCCAACGGAACGACCACGAGGGAAGCTGGGAGTCTAATTTACCCATGATGCCCTGTGCCTTGCCGTTAGTCTGGCAGTGCCCATCCCCTTCCTGGTTGACTGCCACCGTACTGTCCTGCAGTTGGGGGGGGGAGCCCGTGGGGGAGAGATAATTAAGCAGACAGTCTGACAGCTGCAGCAGGTTCTGAGCTAGCCGGGCTTGGCTGAGCTCAATTAATAGCGTCAGCACACCCAGAAGCCCGTCGTCCACATTAACATTTGATCATTAATTATTACCCTTTGACAGCGCCTTCCCCCCACCTGCCCACGAGCGCCCCCACCTCACCTGTCCCCCTGTAAACATGGGCCACCTCAGTCACATGGCACGTGGTCGACCACCCGCTTCGTCTCCAGGCAACGCCAGCTTCCTGCTCCGAGGATGTTTACGTCCCTTGTGGACGAATGATGTGATTCTCAGTGGGAACTAAAACTGCGACATGGCTACTTTTATTCAAAAGTGGTTTGCAAAATGTCTCCAGAAAACAGCCCTGGATTCAAATGGTTTGTTCATTTTCACTCACCGATTACTATATATTTTAATACACAAATAGTTTGAGCTAATATGGACTTTCTTAACTCAATAAACTGATTTTGTGGACAAAATAAAATGAGCACTTAATTTTGTTTGTCAATAGTTAGTTAAAGACAGACATTGGTTAAACAGTGCCCACAGTCTCCATTGCATTGCAGCATGCAGTAGTACAAAGCTCATTTGATCATTCTTGGGAGCCACTCCTCTATCTGGCACAGGTTTGCCACACCTGATCCCGTGGTGTGTATTTGTGCGCTGGGATGGTGTACTCTAAGGCGAGCTCTTGTACAGCAGGTCTTCCACACGGTATTCACAGGAAACCTGGCTGGTGTTCAGCCTCTCAATTAGCACTAAGCTCGTGCTGCCTGATGTTAATTTAGGTGAGGAAGTCTAGAGTCTGGTGTCAACCTGAGTGTGCCAAGCCGGCCTGTTATGAGGCGTTCAGAAGAGCTTTTTTAAGATGGAGGTTCTGGCTGCTCCCGGCAGGATTTAATTGCAGCCGTGTCGCTGTTCGTGTCTTGACGGCGGAGACGTGAAAACTGGACAACGAGAACTCCAGGGACACGCGGGGGAGGCAGTGGGACTGCTGCCATGCCAGAGAGGGCGTTAATCACAGGAGTCATACCTACAAAAGTCAAGCATAGCGCAACACCTCAGCTCCAACGCAATTATGGCAGCTAAGATTAGTTAGCGAGTCTTTTCTCTTCACAATGAGTCTATTTCCCCCCTCCTTTACAGTCTGATAGAAATGAAATGGTGGAGGTAGGAGTGCAGGCCTTTTGATGACAGTGATCTTGTCTGTCTGCTTTCACTGTCGAGTCAAGGGGAGGAGAGCCGACCTAGAAACAATTTTAGAATGTTTTCTGAAGGGTAGTTTTGGTTCCCAGAATGTTTCATTTGTCAAACACAGTAATGTTAATTTCACCTTATTGTAGGTTACCTAAAACATTTATTTTGTGGTAACTCGGAACCATTCTGTGAAACTTCTTCACCCTTTCCACTTTGCCCCCCCCAGAAGGCAATCCAAACCCTGTATTGTACTAGTCCTATAAAAGTGTCAATATCTCAAGAACTATTTATTGCACACACATGCTTGAAGAGCTTGAAATTAAAGAGACTTGTACCATTCAGGAACTTGAGAACATAACAAATTTATGTCCAAGTATGCACATAGAGCATACGCAAAATTTACACTAAAATACAAAAAAAATACAAAAAGCCATTTATGGTTTAGCCATTAATGTATCCATTTCTAAGTCAAGGACCAACCCACAACTACATTATATGTGTGCACAAACTTGATTTCAACTTGTGAACAAAATATGGTAAACATATCAACAGGCATTCAAATTCCACATGACTTTTCTCAAAACTGTCTTCACGTATCCCCAAAACTCTCCAAATACAAGACATCTGCATATCTTTTTGTCCAGACACATGAATGATCAGAAAAGCTTATTTTTATATTAAAACATATTTTTTAATACAAAATGTAACGAAATGTATTCCCACATATGAGACGATGTTTTTATAAAGTTCTCTGGATTACTCTACCTAATGCTTTCTAACAAATCTGCATCACATTTAAAATGGAACTTTATTTCAAAATTAGGTTAACCAAAGCCCGGTAACAAGTCCAAATTGTGTAATTGTGTCTGTATATTCATTCTGCTATGCGAACGCAGTGATATCCATAAACAGCCAGGATATGACACATTGTACCTTTTTTGAAAGGGAAGGAAACCCCCTACATGAAGCGTGCCATGTTTTAAATTCGTTCAGTGTTGAAATGACCTAGCAATGCATTTACACAATTTGCTTAGGTATCTTCCCGGCAAGAAAATGGGTGAATGGATTACGAAATAAACTTCAACGTTAGTCAGAAATATCAGATATTGTTTTGGAATAGCTGCTGTATGTCCCGCCACCAGTACAATTGGAAGTTTGCCCTGCTGAAAAAAACAGCTCAAGCTAGGAAACAGCTGGTAGCAGGTTGAACAGTTCAGACCAGCTCCATACTCAACATGGTTTGACCATCTCAAGCTATGTTTTGAAACAGCTGGTAGCGGGTTGAACAGTTCAGACCAGCTCCATACTCAACATGGTCTGACCATCTCAAGCTATGTTTTGAAACAGCTGGTAGCGGGTTGAACAGTTCAGACCAGCTCCATACTCAACATGGTTTGACCATCTCAAGCTATGTTTTGAAACAGCTGGTAGCTGGTCATTTCAAGCTGACCATAGCTTACACCAGGGTACAGTATGTATGTTGGGTAATTGGAGAAGTTAGACATTTCTCAAAAGAAATGTTCTCTCTGTACCTCTCTCCACACACACACACACACACACACACACCCACACCGTGCCCATACCATGTGTAACAGCCAGGTTATGTAAGTACGCAGGCCACCTTGTTCTGTTTAACCGCTGGAGGAGCTGTGGTTGAGGAGCTGCGGTTTCTCATCGTTCGAGGAGGAAGAGCCTCCGCCGGTTCCCTCTTGGCTCCCCTGGTTGCGCCATCCTTCAGACCAACAGGTGTGTGCAATCCACCACCGGCAAGCCCGCCACTCAGAAAGCCTTCAGCGACCAGCGAAACCCACCCCTCAGAAAGCCTTCAGCGACCAGCGAAACCCACCCCTCAGAAAGCCTTCAGTGACCAGCGAAACCCACCCCTCAGAAAGCCTTCAGCGATCAGCGAAACCCACTGGTCAGAGAGCCTTCAGCGACCAGTGAAACCCACTGGTCAGAGAGCCTTCAGCGACCAGCAAAACCCACTGGTCAGAGAGCCTTCAGCGACCAGCGAAACCCACCCCTCAGAAAGCCTTCAGTGACCAGCGAAACCCACTGGTCAGAGAGCCTTCAGCGACCAGTGAAACCCACTGGTCAGAGAGCCTTCAGCGACCAGCGAAACCCACTGGTCAGAGAGCCTTCAGCGACCAGCGAAACCCACTGGTCAGAGAGCCTTCAGCGACCAGCGAAACCCACCCCTCAGAAAGCCTTCAGTGACCAGCGAAACCCACTGGTCAGAAAGCCTTCAGCGACCAGCGAAACCCACCCCTCAGAAAGCCTTCAGCGACCAGCGAAACCCACCCCTCAGAAAGCCTTCAGCGACCAGCGAAACCCACTGGTCAGAGAGCCTTCAGTGACCAGCGAAACCCACTGGTCAGAGAGCCTTCAGCGACCAGCGAAACCTGCCCCTCAGAAAGCCTTCAGCGACCAGCGAAACCCACTGGTCAGAAAGCCTTCAGCGACCAGCGAAACCCACTGGTCAGAGAGCCTTCAGCGACCAGCGAGACCCACTGGTCAGAGAGCCTTCAGCGACCAGCGAAACCCACTGGTCAGAGAGCCTTCAGCGACCAGAGAAACCCACCCCTCAGAAAGCCTTCAGTGACCAGCGAAACCCACTGGTCAGAAAGCCTTCAGCGACCAGCGAAACCCACTGGTCAGAGAGCCTTCAGCGACCAGCGAGACCTGCCCCTCAGAAAGCCTTCAGCGACCAGCGAGACCCACTGGTCAGAGAGCCTTCAGCGACCAGCGAAACCCACTGGTCAGAGAGCCTTCAGCGACCAGCGAAACCCACCCCTCAGAAAGCCTTCAGCGACCAGCGAAACCCACTGGTCAGAGAGCCTTCAGCGACCAGCGAGACCCACTGGTCAGAGAGCCTTCAGCGACCAGCGAAACCCACTGGTCAGAAAGCCTTCAGTGACCAGCGAAACCCACTGGTCAGAGAGCCTTCAGCGACCAGCGAGACCCACTGGTCAGAGAGCCTTCAGCGACCAGCGAAACCCACTGGTCAGAGAGCCTTCAGCGACCAGCGGAACCCACTGGTCAGAGAGCCTTCAGCGACCAGCGAAACCCACTGGTCAGAGAGCCTTCAGCGACCAGCGAGACCCACTGGTCAGAAAGCCTTCAGCGACCAGCGAAACCCACTGGTCAGAGAGCCTTCAGCGACCAGCGAAACCTGCCCCTCAGAAAGCCTTCAGCGACCAGCGAAACCCACTGGTCAGAGAGCCTTCAGCGACCAGTGAAACCCACTGGTCAGAGAGCCTTCAGCGACCAGTGAAACCCACTGGTCAGAGAGCCTTCAGCGACCAGTGAAACCCACTGGTCAGAGAGCCTTCAGTGACCAGCGAAACCCACTGGTCAGAGAGCCTTCAGTGACCAGCGAAACCCACTGGTCAGAGAGCCTTCAGTGACCAGCGAAACCCACTGGTCAGAGAGCCTTCAGCGACCAGCGAGACCCACTGGTCAGAGAGCCTTCAGCGACCAGCGGAACCCACTGGTCAGAGAGCCTTCAGCGACCAGCGAAACCCACTGGTCAGAGAGCCTTCAGTGACCAGCGAAACCCACTGGTCAGAGAGCCTTCAGCGACCAGCGGAACCCACTGGTCAGAGAGCCTTCAGCGACCAGCGGAACCCACTGGTCAGAGAGCCTTCAGCGACCAGTGAAACCCACTGGTCACGGCTATACAATCCCGCCTTCCTGTCAGTCAGCAACGAGCCGTTCAGCTCGCAACCAGGCCTGCTCTCCCACTCTAAACGGTTAGCGCTCTCTTTTTCTTTAACATTTCAGAAACCATAAGAGCATGCATGAGGGCCACGCAAGTCAATGGAAAGTAAAAGCTGTCTGTACCAGGGGCATGTTCAGTCAGAAATTGCTACGGTTTCTGTGTTGAATGATACGTTTCCTCCTAAAGGTGTGCAACGTTTTGCAACAGGCTTTGAGGTATGTTTACTCCCATTTGGTAAACATACCTCAATAATCAATAATACCTAAATAATGTAGACCTATGCTTTAAAGCCCGAATGGCCTTCTCAGACGCCATAGTAGCAAACCGTATCTACGTCAGTCAGTCCACCTACGGTTTGCAACAGGATGTTCTACGTGTCATGTTTGAATTTCCTGAGACCCAGAGTTTTTTTTACAGAATAGTGTCTTGACAAACACATGTTGCAGTGAAAATATATAATAGTTCAGAGAAGCCAAAATGGAGTGTCCTCAGGGCAGAGGTTAAATACAGAAGAAAGATAAGAAATTAAAAGTATACATAACAGGAGTCATATTAAAATGTTTATATGAAAGACTGAATGTCTGAAGCTATTACTCTATTTTAGGGATTTGTGTTGTGGAAGTGATTTTGAAAAGGAAGGCTTATATAGAGTGCACTGGTGAGCTAAGGCACAAGCATGAAGCCTGTCTCACCAAATCGGGAGAAGAGCAAACAGGCTTGAGACAGATTGCTCGGTGGAAAGTGTCAAACTAAAGTAGTCAATATCTCACCATGTGAATGTCATTCATCATGCCTTCTGTTCAAGATTCAGAATCTGCCTTGTTTTCCATTTCATCCCTTTCTGTATTTGTATTATATTTGTACACTCAGCCAGCACTTTTTTAGGTATTTATTACACTTAATTGTTTGACTTGGTAAATGGCAGGCATTTATATAGCGCCTTTATCCAAAGCGCTGTACAATTGATGCTTCTCCATTCACCCATTCATACACCAGCGGCGATTGGCTGCCATGCAAGGCCCCGACCAGCTCCTCAGGAGCATTTGGGGGTTAGGTGTCTTGCTCAGGGACACTTCCACACAGCCCGGGCGGGGGATCGAACCGGCAACCCTCTGACTGCCAGACGACTGCTCTTACTGCCCCCGACATGTCGCCCCCGACTTATTAGTCTTCTGCTGCTGTAGCCCATCCACTTAGAGGTTTGAAATGTTCTGTGTTCAGCGATGCTCTTCTGCATACCACTGTTGTAATGTGTGCTTATTTGCATTACTGTCTCCTTCCTGTCAGCTTTGACCAGTCTGTTTCTTCTCCTCTGACCTCATTAACAATACAGACAGGGTGGTTTGAGTATCTCAGATACTGCTGATCTCCTGGGATTTTCACACGCACTCGTCTCTAGAGTTTACAAAGAATGATGCCAAAAACTAAACATAAATCAAGTGAGCAGCAGTTCTGCTGGCCAAAATGCCTTGTTAATGAGAGAGGTCAGAGGAGAATGGTGAATAGTGAAAGTAACGCAAATAACCACACTTTACAACAGTGGTATGCAGAAGAGCATCTCTGAACACACATCATAACTCTAAGTGGATAGGCTACAGCAGTAGACATCGAAAAAATAAGTCTAATCAATAGCTAATAATATGCTCACTGAGTGTATAAATATATTTGTGATGTACTCGTTCTTTGCAATTGAACATTGCAATTGAACTCCAGACCCCAATTCCTTTAGGGTCTGGGGTGTCCATCTTATCACCCCTACATCTCCACTGGCTTAGCTCACTGGTTTATTATTTAGTGTTTGTATAGTGGTGATATTAGTCCAGGATACTTTAGTAGCTCACTTGACACTTGCTGGGCTGGTGTTCAGTCATTCAAAAGACAACGACATGTGTTACTTGTGTTAATGCAGGGGCGCACAACTGCATACTGGTTTCTATTCCAACCATTTGCAGACAGCTCTATAAATGACCCTGGTTCAAGCCGGTACTTGAGCACAGTAAAGTCATTAGGATACACTTGCAGCTGTAGCCAGTACTCATACACATGTCAGAAGTTAGCACAAAATCCTGAAACGGACTGGCCCTTGTTGTGCACCCCTGGTTTAATGTGTAAAAGGTGATAAATATTGAATATATTGTATATTGAATAACTTCCATGTGCTGCTTACTCAGTTGCAGTGTCTCTCGCCCTTTATATCATTTCCCAGTAACAGTATGAATCAAGCACAGTATTTTCAGCAGTTTGTCTAAGTACAGAGGGGTTGGGATAGTTTTCAGGTGCCAGTAAGCCTGAAAATCCCTGTGTGATCTGACAACACCTGACAACAGGTGAGGAACATCTGACCAAAGGTCATGTCCCTTCAAAGGTGTATTTTACGCTCCCTTCTAAAGGTGTGGCTGCCTGTGTCGCCGTGACGACCTACACTGTCCACAGAGGCCGTCGCGAAACCTGCGCTCCTCCATGAAAACATTACGAGCTCCGGTTACGGTGGTGAACTGAGCCCTAGAATGCGCCACAGAATTGATATCCGAGCTGAGATCTTAATTTAAAGGCCGACTGTGAGATACATTGTTCACGCTTAACATCCCTCTCCATTCATGTTAGAGATACCGATCACAAGACACGCTGACGGAACAGTCCAGGCTCCTGTAGCCCTGCAGTCCACACTGGCTCCAGTCATCTGCCATTTTAAGAGCCAGTCATTAGCTATGGGAATTAATGTCTACAAAAGGCCTGCTTTTCTGCCTCCGCATCGGTAACTATGAAAAGTGTGTCCGTCTCAGAGTGAGGCTTGGGTGAGGAGATGACTTTGCTGGGAGTGTACATAGATGTTAATTTAAGTCCTGATCGGGTTAGAGTTAGACGGAGCTTGAATTAAATGCATTTGTCTTCTCCCTGCAAAGTACTGAGGGGGAGGTACCCCTGCTCCAATTATTTTCCATTAAAAAACAGGGACAATTGATCTGAACTTCGGGTGGATTAGCCGATAGTCGCACCCTCAATGTCTTCCCATCGGGCTGAGGGAGGGAGGGAGGGAGGGAGGGAGACGTCCCTGCGGGGAGCGGGCCTATGGATCCACGCGGGCCCCAGCCTCCCACCGACCCCTGATTGAATCCCATCTGGAGAGAGCCTGCAGGGAAACGCTGGGCTCTGTGTGCCTCTGTCCCGATGTCTCCACCAAGAGGAGCGCCGCCATTTCCACACAAACGAAGCCAGAGACGGGGGCCGGACCTCCGGCCGGGACGCAGGCTGTGGGGCCTCGACGGGCCTCCGAAGATCGATCACAACCGCCGCTCAGTCTGACATTAAGGGTGCGTCCGTATATTCACTCTGAAAATCTGCTCTGGGTTCAGCGCTCTGGGATTCAAACGTCACAGAGCGCACAGGAACCCGCTAATTATGAACGACAATAACCTCATCAGCTATTTTTTTAGATTGGAATGTTTGGGCTCAGAATTTCCGAACTACAATGCTGGAATCGCTCTGAATTTTCAAAGGACCAGAGAGCACTCGGGGTGCACTCTGCGAACGAATGAATAAACCCTATGAGCGACCCAGGTGTGTCCATTTCCCCTCAATTTTCCTTCAAACGAGCACACGTACACACAGGTAACACGTACACACGGGTAACACGTACACGGCGGGTAACACGTACACGCGGGTAACACGTACACGGCGGGTAAGTCAGACATGGCCCGCGTTCTTCTTTCCGGAAGATTCCGCAGGACCAACTCTAATTTCGGCGGCGCTGCAGGAATAAGGCCGCTCCATGGCCGGCCTATGAAGATGTGAGCAAATGGAAAGAAATAAATCAGTTGAAATGGGAAATAAAAAATGAGGTGTGGGGACAGTGTAAGAGGAGGTCCAGAATGGGCCGCTGTTTTTGAGCGAGATATCGTCGAAACGCCTTTTTATCACCGCTTCCTTAAAGAAATATAACAGCTGCCACGCCACATAATTCCTTTAACCTGTGAAATCTGGCCGCGTTCTCCCCCTCAGAAATGTAAACATCCGGCGTTGCCAATCGCATTACAATATGAAGTCATTGGAGGTATGACAAATGCACAGTTCACAGAGACACAGATATATTTCCCCTTAAATTGGCAGAGCTGGAACTGGTGCCAGGATTCCACACAAAGCCTGCCTTTTTTTCTCCTCTAGCGATTTGCAAATCCCAGGCTGAATACACCCTCCAGTGCGCAGAACACCTTGAGGTTAGCACATCTCTAATCATTATTTGATGACAGAAATCTGTAAGCATCACATCCCAGGGAACAAGAACACTGTCTCTTAGCAACGCGCCTGGATATTCAAACAATGTCATTAAAGCGTGGCAGTGCTTAGCAGGTGGGTGAGTGCAAGTGTTGATAAACATTCGCAACAAGATCAGCCGCGCTGTTTGCCAACATCACAATTGATAACGCAATTTTATGACTTTGTTTACAAGGCTCCTGAATTCGCTTTAAAATCAAATTAAAGGTGTCATTAAGATAGGCATTCACTGCTGTGTGTTCTTTTCTTTTTAAACCAACAGCACCAGGCAAAGGTATTTCCCTTTTAAATATTCATTCTTTGATGTACGGCGGGCTAGCTGCTAGAGTCTTCAGTTTTGTTATTTGTTGAATGAATTTAACTGGAGAGAGGCAGGAGAATCTTCAATTATGTTTCACCGGATTCTCGTTTTAATTACCAGTTTGTCTAATCCTGCCTTTCCTAACAATAAGGCACATAATAATTGCAATACGTTTATAGTAACAATTTGCTGCCTTTTCATCATCCTCAGGATTATGAACAGTATTCTGACTGATCAGTGCTTCATTAAAAAAAAAACGACATTTAGGAAAAGCACTGATACAATAACCAAACCAGGAGAAGGAAAGGGAGAATGTGACCCATCAGTCACTGTGGTGATATCCAAGAGCTCATACCTCACATGTGAAACTATGCACAGAGCTCACACTTCACATGTGAAACTATGCACAGAATGGAACACACAGATAGAGAGCGATAGATGGAGAAATAAAGAAAAAAATTGAAAAAAGTTCAGCTAGAAAAAACAGAAAGCTGTTAAAATTGAGGGAATCAGATAAAGGAGATGAAGATGGATCGAAGAAGGATCGAACAGATGATTTAAAAAAAAACTATATATGTATATAGTTTCTTTTTAATCATTTTAATCAAACTTATAGCCCTCACTATATATATATATATATATATATATATATGTTACAATTTTGTTCTTTGGCTCTGTAGTCCAGCACATTTGATTTGAAATGCAACAGTTCATATCAGATTAAAGTGCAGACTTTTGTCACCTTTAATCTGAGGGTATTTGCATCCATATTGGGTGATCAGTATAGGGATTACATCGCTTCTTATAGTCCTCATTATTTCATTATGCATGTTCATCATTATGAGGAGAATGTTTTGGTCATCAACTGCAGAGATCTTCCTTGCTGCTGATTTTGGCATGGCTAAGGTTTGGTCTACGTGTCTGACAGTTTGTTCTTATTTGTCAGCCTCATAATGGCTTCCTTGACTGTCATTGGCGCAACTCTGGTCCCCAATAACAGATTCCAAAAGCAATCGAAATCCTAGAAGCAAGACTAGAGACTGGAAGCTGTCTTATACCTGCGCCAAGGAAGCAATTGAATACACCTGTCTAATCGGAGACCGCTGAGAATCAAACTATCCAGCCACTTTTAGTCCTGTATATGGCAAAGATCTGCAAGACGTATATTGTCATTTTAAAAATCTTGAAGCACAAGTTAGATTACCCCTATTGTAATGTGGTACAATCTTTTTTTGTATGTTGTAAATACAATGTTGCCCCAATGAATTCAATTACATTGTATAGAAGTTGCAGCGAAGAATCGTGCTTACTGGGTGGTAAATAAAACAAATATTATTCCAAATTGAATTTTTTCTTTAATCTCACCAACATTGCATGAAGGAAGAGGCTGCATATTTACCTGCCGATGGATTCTTCAGATCACTGGAAAACTTGTTAAGACAAGGAAAATAATTGAAAACAGGTCGGAACCAATAATCAGTTTAATGGGATGTTTTCTGCTTCCTCAATATATATAATGTTTAGTATATTGTTTGCGTGTGCTTCTGGGAATCTCTATTGCATATGTCATTTTGTCATTTTAAGGAACATGGTATTTAAGGTCTAAACATTTCATTATAGTGGATATACAAGTGCTGTTTTAGATCAGGAAGCCAGCAAGCAATGTGCCCTAGTCCTTCCTCCGGTTCCAGAGAAACCGTTTCCTATTGGGTGATGGATAAAGATAAATGGGTGAATGTTCAGACTGATGCAGTCACCCTGTGTCTGCCTGTCTCTGGGGCCATTTGTCTCAAA
This sequence comes from Conger conger, assembly GCF_963514075.1. Classification (NCBI taxonomy): domain Eukaryota; kingdom Metazoa; phylum Chordata; class Actinopteri; order Anguilliformes; family Congridae; genus Conger; species Conger conger. The sequence goes on from NC_083776.1 coordinate 38,324,124, forward strand.
ACGTGCCCTACATTCTGCACCAATCACAACCATTAAAAACAGCCAACTCACTTCCTCTACCTTTTCAAAGCCATTTGTTGCCTATTTGATTTACATTTTTCATGCGATTTACTTTCTTATTTAAAAAAAAAACAGTACAGATTTTGGTATTTACAGAAATAATTATATGGACTTTACTTACATGTCTATACCTGCTCTACATGTGTGTTTTGCTATGAATGGATTTAATGGTTTTCATTTGTTGAGAAACGTAAGTCAATTTTGATTAAAAGCGTCTACTAAATGACTGAAATGTCATGTAAAATGAAATAATAGTATTATTAGTAATGTGTGCTTACACAAGCCCTGCTGATAGTCCATGTTCACATGAAGGGGTTAAGTGGTGCATGTTGCGCTGATGGAAAGATGGGCCGTCGGACAGCTTGTACCTTGTACCTGCTGCCTCCAAGGTAACACTGCGGCCTCGCACTGCTGACTCGGAACTGGGCACAGATTAACAGAGCTATAAATCTACCTGAAGTACCTGGACGCAATAGGTAACCCAAGCTGGGCTGGGAAGAGGAAAAACAAACGCCCTTCTGGCAATAATACAACCTGTCCGTTCATCACTGTCGGCCGCCCACATAACCGTCAGACTTGAGGAATTCACAGAGGAGACAACACACAGGGACACGGTGCTGCAGACAGAGGGCCTAACATGAACTGGCCCAGGGGTGTCAGCCAAAAGGAGGACGAGCCGAGGTTTACGCCGCCTATATGCTCCAGAGCATCAAAACACTAACCCAGAACACCTGTTAACGTCTGATTTCTCTTAGACTTTAAACAGGTATCATACTCATTAACCTGCCGGGTCCAGGTGTGAAAATCACTGACTTAGACAAACAAGGGCTGATGTTTAAAAGAATACAGTCTATAAACCTGGCCCAGAATATATGCAGGCCACTTACGTTCAATAAGAGACGTTGCAAACAATCATTACAAAAGATAGTAGGCTCATTAAAGAAGAAAGTATTTTAATACACAAAACAGGCAACTGATACGAAATAAGATTCATTTGAGAAAGCAAGCCATTTACAATAATTAGTGCTCCAGATTATCATTTATCAAACATAAGACCAGAATAGTTGTCCTTGTATTTATAATGTAATTGTAATGCTTTTATTATATCATTTCTTTTATTTTTTAATATACAGTGAACCTTACAGTTTTCCTGACTGCAGACGGGTAATACTTTTTTCATAACAGAATTGCGGGCACCCATGTTTTAGTTCCGGTAAAAACAGAAGGAAACACGTACCATACCCTGCTGCTTTGGGTTTGACAAGAAGCACCACTACCAGGGCTTGCACAGACGTCCCAGATAGGGCATTTTACCTTGAATCAAAATCAGCAGCTTTTGTCAGAAGTGAGTGATTTGATTTGTACCGGGATAACTGTAGCAGAACTAGCAGGAAGAGGGCTTATTTTCGAAGCTGAAAGAGGCCGCTGAGCAGTCAGCCTGTTGAAGAGGAGCAGCAGATAGCCAGCCCATAATAAAACCACAGGCCAGTAGTATTACATCTTTTCTTTGGAGTGTGTCGACGCCATTAATTGATCCGTTACTAAAAGCAGCTCATCACACACCCTGCAGAAAAAAGATCTCAAGCTAGGTTCTGAAACATCTGACAGCTGGTTGACCAGCTCCTAGCTCGACATGTTTTGACCAGATCATGCTATGTTTTGAAATAACCAGCTTCCAGCTCAGACAAGCTACCAGTAATAGCTAGTTGACCAGTTCATACCCAGCTAGACCAGCTTTACAATCAGCTTGGCCATGCTGGTTGACCAGCTCATACACAGCTAGACCAGCTCAAGCAGGTCATTGCTGGCAGAGTAGGTTTACCCAGCAAGGCAGTTCACTCCACTAGATTCCTGGGTCTGAATTGGCTTGCTTAGTTTAACATGAATACAGAAACAAATCACTGTGGTACTCACCAGGACCAGCACAGAAACAAATCACTGTGGTACTCACCAGGACCAGCACTGACCTCCCCTGGAAAAGAGCAGGAGTGGGAGGCTCTGTTCGAGGGGGCCCAGTTAATGTACAGCCCTGGTGTAAAATCCAGCTGTTTCAAAACATAGATTGAGCTGGTCAAACCATGTTGAGTAAAGAGCTGGTCTAACTGGTCAACCAGCTACCCACTGTTACAAAACCTAGCTTGAGCTGTTTTTCTCAGCTGGGAAGATTCTGTTTTCCACCAATTAACACCAGCTCAACGATCCAATTAGCTGCATATACCAACATGGGTTCACTTATCAATTTAACCACAGTAAAAATGTTCATATAGAAAGATGATGAGATATCAGCTGTTACTAGTGAGCTGGACTGAAGCACACAAAGAACTGCAGGTACCATACCCACCTTTGAGCAGAAGAGTGTGACTACCACACTTCTCCAGACCCTGTGTCCTTGTATGAAGAGATACATCAGAGAAGGCTTTCACTACACCGTATGGCTGAATTAACAGGCCTGCCTTGGATGCTGGGGAAAATATTACTTGGAAACAGAAATAAAGCAAATACTGGCAATGAGGTGAATGAAATGGTGGACGGAGTGAAAGAGAGAGGGGGGGTTAAGTGTCGTCACTGTCATGCATATTGATCTATGACAAAAATGATAGAAATGCCCTCAGTGGGGTGAGATGGCTGGGGCGAGTCAGTTGGGGGGGGGTGGGGTGGGGTAGGGGGGTTGGTTGCTGTTCTGAATTCATGTGATGAATCAAATATTCTTAACAAGACGTGCTGAGGCATTTTAGTCCTCATTTCTTTTATTGCATTACATTAATCAAAAGCTGTCCAGGACATCCATCTGAACAAAGTGTCACCATGATTTTCTGTTAAAACATCCTTTGGAGAGGGATGGCTTCTGACAGCAGTATCAATTGTTCTGTCTTAAATGATCACTGTGACTGCATTACTTGAAAATTAACAGCTAGAATTTATGTGAGTGCCTTCCCCGGGTTCCCCCATAGCTGACTCGGAGAAACAAATAATTGAATTGGTACAAGTACATAAACCATTCCAATGGCTAATGTAACAGTCTTAACTGGTTTAACAGAGGCAGGGGCACGAACATGAGTGGGGTTGTAAAAATCTGTCCCTCTCTCCTCCCCCTCCTCCCCATCTCCTCCTCCTCCTCCTCAATCTACCTCTGTTCCTTTTTCCTCTGTAATTCAGAGATCTATTCCACCGTCTGTATTCACCGTCTCTGCCCACTCTACCGAGCTCACAGGGGAAATGTGGATGAGAGGGAAACTCTCATCTGATCTGAGCAAACTTTCACAAATCCCTTCTTTAAACAGGATCCCCACCTGGTGCTCTGGGTCCGTCGGATACATTCTACAAGCGTTATAAAATAATAAAGATGTCTGGCCCTGGAAATCACCACTTTATCATTTCATCCTGTTTTTGAACATTATATGGAGCGTGTTTCATTGCAGACTGTATGACAGTGGTTAATGTTGTTCTACATGCTGAATGAAGTATTGCACCTGCACAAAGACTCGCTGAACACAGAGTAACGTTACAGTCTGTGATCAATCTTTAAACCATTGTGTGTGTAAAATGTATGTTGTTTGTGTGAATACCTCAAGCATTTAAACCATGCTTTTATAAATGCCTTTGAGAATTATTAGCAGTCCCTATTCCAGCATATTGTGTTATTGCTAAAACATCAGCCAAGAAGTGTAGTATTTTCTCAAAAGTTTTCTCCCTGACATCCATTAAATAAACTTGGAACTGTGAACTTCAATAAACATCAAATTTATAAATTGCGAGGATCGTCTCGCTGTATGTTTCTGATGCGGACGCTCTTTGAAGGCAGCCACTCGGACAAAAACAGAAAAATAACAAGAGGTTCCAAAGGAAGAAAAAAAGCTTGTTTTGACAAAGATTAATTTACACTGCTCCCCTTTTCTAGAGAAAGAAAAAACAGGGAAAGGAAGAAAAAAAAGATGAGAGGATCTCCAGTCAAAATATCCAGACCAGTTAACAAGCTCCTTCTCTTTCTCCACGAGCTGGTGAAGAAAGGACCCACAGCCTGGACATGTGAACAAAGGGAAGAACCAGACGAAAAAAGAAATAAATAAAAACAGCGATGGCCCCAGAAGAATTGGCTGGAGTTTGGAAGAAAATGGCGTCGCGACCGGGCCCTGATCAAGGTGCTGTGGAGATAACCGCTGAAACGTACACTGTTCTGTGCGGGGGGGCAGGGCACGGTTAGAGCTAGGCCCCCTGGTCCCACATCTTTTTGTTCCCCATTAATGAATGGCCTTCATTTCGGGGACCCCCTGCCACCCACTCCCCCTACACCACACCTTGCCTGTTTACCCCACAGTCCTGCCAGATCCCCGCTCCCAATCCCCCCCTTTCTCTTTCTCTCTCCCCCTTTCTCTTTCTCTCTCCCCCTTTTTCTCTCTCTCCCCCTGTCGTACAGGAACCACCAGCGCACAATGGGCATCTAAACTCATTAAGTAAATTCCGAAAGAGTCATTAACGAACGGCTTCTCTCCGGCCAGAGATATCAGGTTTAATTAGGTGACCGTTTCTGACAGGGTGCAAAAACAAAAGAGGTCTGGCTGGTGTTTGAAAAGGTTCAGGTCCAGGCCTGGGCCTCACGTTTGCACACTAATGACTGGGGGGGGTGGGGTGTGTGGAGGTGGGTCCGTCCTGGGAAGGTCTGTCACAGACAAAAGATTCCCGGTTCGGGACCCGAAACCCCCCTCTCCAGGTGCTCTCATTATGATACAATGGGCTGGCAGACACGCTGGCGGTGAACCCCGCAGCCACGGTGGAGAGGACTCCCAGTTCAGCTCTGCCAGGGGAACACCGTGAAGGCCACCATCTTGTATATTCACCAACTTTTTCATTTCTGAGGTTAACCTCGGGGACCAGGCCGCAGCAATCCATACAAAGTGCTCAGGAACGCTGTCCCTCCTAGATTTCACATACGCAAGAATCTCCGCATTGTGTTCACTGTCCACTGCTACCTTGTTGTATTCTATGTGTTAAAATGAAATAAAATGTAAGCACAGTTTAATAAAATGCATTTACTGTCATGTTCGTAAGCAGAGGATTTCTGAGATGCATACGTTTCTGTGCTTATGACCAGAAGCATCGCACGTGGCTGTGATCTGTTAAATAGATACTCATGCTGAAATACTGTTAGCAGTGACCTTATATCTTCTCAGTGTTTGGATGTTACGCAAGATTCTCCACTTACATTGTAACAAGACTGCCTAAAGTACGGCACTCTAGTAAATTGCATTTCCTCTGAAATGCAAAGTCTGCGTGTGTGTGTGTCTGTGTGTGTGCGTGTGTGAGTGTGTGTGTGTGTGTGTGTGTGTGTGTGTGTGTGCATGTGTGCATGTGTGCATTAGCTCTTTATAAGAACAGGGGAGAGCAAGGAGATAATATGTAGAATCCCTTAGATATTTACATTGTTTCACCTGTAAGCAGGTGTGTGTCAGATACATATTCATACACACCTGTAGTTACAGTTTCACCTGTAAGCAGGTGTGTGTCAGATACATAATCATACATACCTGTAGTTACACTGTTTCACCTGTAAGCAGGTGTGTATCAGTGAGGCTTTGGGGTGTGTATAGGCATGTGTTCAAGATGGTGAACATTCATGGCTAACTATGTTTTCAGAAAACAGTTACTCTTCAACGATTTAACATTTCATTTAGTTCACCACCAACACCTTTTTAATACAAATGGACGCAACTTCAGTTTAACAATGTCAGCTAGCTGATTCGTTGCTTACCTGTGATTTATTTTTAATGCTAACAATAACCATTTTTGTTCGTTGAACACAACCTTTTCAAAATCTTAGCTAATGTTAGTAAATGTTGGTAAATGTTAGCTAACGCCATCTTGAACGCATGTCTAGTGAGCAGAGAGTGCACATAGGTAGGCTGGTGCTCAGTTATGTACCTGTGAAAGGAGTAGTTGATTTTTGAAGACCAGTTTCTTGGCTCCTGGAGTAGAAAGGTACAGAGTCTGTGTCAATAGTATTCCTCCTAAGCTGAGAACTTTAATAGGGGAATCCTTGTTTAATAAGATATTCAGTTGAAGACACCATTGTGTCCCTGCCTGTCCGGGGTTTCAAATATCAGAGGCGGCAACTCAGGGATTGATCTGCTGAAACATGCCAGTCTTTTTCAAAGTTTTCAAATCCTACCACTTTACAGACATATGTCAATGTCTGAAGGCTACACTCTCTCCGTTGTAAGCATTTTTAAAATTGTATATGTGTTATATACTCTAAATTACCTCTCTAGGTAGACCTGTACACCAGCTCGTCAATTCAAATATAAAATCATTTAATGACGTGGCAGCAACTCGATGCATAAAAGCATTCATTTAATGCATATGGCAGAATGAGTAATTTGACTCAATTAAGGCAGCCTTAATTGGTTGGAATTAAAACACACAGCCTAACACTCAGTGCTAACGAATTTGAGGCCGCTGGTCAAGAGGTTCAGTTGTTGTTCAGACCAAACATCAGAATGAGGAGGAAATGTGGAATGATTGTTGGTGCCAGATGGGGTGATCTCAGAAACGACTCATCTCTTGGGATTTTCACACACAATAGTGTTTTGACCTTAAAATCAGCACCCAATTGAGACTCAGGTAACAAGGTGAGGTGAATTAACTGTAATTGCTCTAATTGATTAATTAAGTGCAGAGTAACAATGAAAACCAGCAGACCCTGTAGCTCTCCAGGACCAGGGTTGGACACCACTGCCCTAGAGTTGACAGGGAATGGCGTGAAAAAGCAAAAACATCCAGTGAGCAGCAGTTCTGTGGCAGTTCTGTGGGCGAAAAGGTCTTGTAATGACAGGTGAACTGTGGGAGTTTGTGCACGCTGGCCCCCCCTCGAACACGCAGCACGGCTCAGTGAGGCACAGAGAGGCAGCACCGACAGCCTGCCGTAATCCCCCCGGTGCATCGTGGGAATGCTGACCCCGCGCTGGGGGCCGAACAGGTGGCAGGTGCTGTAGACGGGCCAGCTGTTCGGCATTCCTCCCGCCCCCCCACCCCGCCCCTCTGTGGCCCCAGCGCTAGCCCCTTGCCTCCGCTGCCCTGCACTTCTTATAATCACTTCAAGAGCCTCCCCCCCACCACAGAGACTGCTAACAGCATAATCACTAACAGGTGGGGGTCATTTTTAGAGCCCGCTATGCGCCCTTAGCTAACGTCCAAATAACATAACCCCGTCCTCGGCAAGCTGCACTTACTCCGACACCCTGGTGGTTGGTTGAGGTTTTGTACACTGGACAAACGGTTAAAGACGTGGTGTCCTTTACAAAATGTGCCCCACATCAGTTAGAGTGCAATTACGGAACATAAGACATGTGGGAAGCATATGCTGTAATAAAGATAATTATCTGTTTCCCTTAAGATAGGCCGCAGAAATCGTATTTTGAAAACCTTGTTTTGCCCAGGGTCCTGGATATTTTCTGCTTACTGTCCGCTGTGACAAAAAGAGGATAATCTTTTATTTATGGTCGACCAATTATGGATGTGAAAATATGGGTGAGTGTTCCTGTGTCTGTCCGTGGCGTATCGCTGCGCTGGGAGAGAAATGCTGATGGTGCACTGTTGTGCTGTCACGGGCCGGCAGATATATCGCAGTCACTGGAAGTTCTAAACTGCCAGTGTGTGTCTGCTTATTGTAGCAGCTCGTAATGTTTTTATGTTTTTATTTATTTTAAAATTTAGCCCTTTTGCGATTCTGCTGTTAAAAGTTTACTACAGCAGACAACATCACAACCTGTAGTGGTTGAGTCTGTTCCAACCGTCCCTGTGAAAAATGATGCATCATATTATGATATCATTGTTACAGTGTTTGATGTCTTTATTAATATTAAGTTGAAAGTGATACACTTTATAAAGCGTAAGTAAGGGTATGATAACTTTTATGCTGAACGCAGCTTTGTTGCTGGTAGGTAGACAGACTCCTTTTCTTAAAGCTGAACACAGCAGGGCAGGTGTGTGGAGTCGTACGTAGGGAGATGGGTTCATATCGCTGGGGTTGTATGTACAAGGACCCTGAATAGCTAAAGTAAACATCCAGCTATATAATTTGGTTGTATGTGAAGGATATAATCTGGGTAAGTAACTCTGAATGAGAGTCTTCTAAATGCCTAAAGTTGCATTTTAAGTTGCAGCTACACCTGTAAAGTTAAATTGTAACAAGAGGTTATTACTGAGTTACTCCCAACATAGATACCACAGAACAACAGTTAGTGGTCTTTTTAATTGCAAGTGAATGTTTTTATTTACAGTTATAGGCCATATCGAAATGATAAATAATAAATGGTTGGAATTTATATAGCGCCTTTTTCCAAAGCACTGTACAAGTGATGCTTCTCATTCTCATTCACACGTTCACACACCAACGGCGATTGGCTATGTAACTATGCAATGCCAATAATGTAATGTAATGTAATGTAACAGGGCTGGCCTGGGTCCTCGTGTGTCCACCCCTAACTGTTTTTCCATGTTAAGTATGTTAGAGTCAGTCAGTAATATCCCCTTGTTACCAAATTAGCCACAATTTAATTCCCCTGGTATAGTGTTAATTTCACTGCAACTTAAGGTAAGGTGTTATGTAATTAAAACCAACCTTCTTTCATTCAGTTATTATGAAGTGTGCCCACTGCTTCACACCTGAGATTACATATACCAAAACTCATGTTTTTCTTATTGTTCTGGCATCAGTATATATACATTATTTTTGTCATGTGCTAAACTGATGCCCTTAAATGTCTCGCATGACCCAACCGACCGATTTTGTGTCCGCCAGTATGTTCACTGTTGTTAAAACTGCGAAGTGAATTATATCCCATGTAAATGGTGTTGAAATAAATTGCAAAGGGAAACCATATATATGACTTACAGGCACGAAACAATGCTGTCCAGTACGCCCGCAATATCTTACCTTGCAGGGGAGCGGTAATTTAAGACTTTCCGCCACGTAACACACTAAACCATCATAACCTGTCTTTTCCCATTTAGCTTAACCTACGGCCGGCTCGCGCTGATTTGGCTGTGTGTGGCTTCCCGTATTGCCATTTATTACTGGGCCCCACTCCTGAAATTCTGTTTGCAATTTAAGCCCACAAATTAGAAGCGTAAGTCATCTGTTTTCTATAATCCCCCTGTCAGACCGGGAGTCTGAGGGAGAGCTGCTGCCCCCTTCCCCAGACCCCCTCCCCGGCACCAGCCCCAGCGCAGTGGAGAGTGTGGGGAAACCAGAACCAGAACCAGCGCAGTGGAGAGTGTGGGGAAACCAGAACCAGAACCAGCGCAGTGGAGAGTGTGGGGAAACCAGAACCAGCGCAGTGGAGAGTGTGGGGAAACCAGAACCAGAACCAGCGCAGTGGAGTGTGGGGAAACCAGAACCAGAACCAGCACCAGCACAGTGGAGAGTGTGGGGAAACCAGAACCAGCACCAGCGCAGTGGAGAATGTGGGGAAACCAGAACCAGAACCAGCACCAGCGCAGTGGAGAGTGTGGGGAAACCAGCACTAAGATAAGGGACCCCCCCACCCTACCCAACACATAGAGAAAAAAAAAAAAAAAGAAAAAAAAATGCACTTCTGATGACAACTATGTTTAGAACAGCATTTCCTGTGTATTTTGCTAGTTTCTGGATGTGATGCTCTGACTTATGGTAGAACCTATGCACTTTAAGTCGCTTTGGATTAAAAGCGTCTGCCAAATGACTAAAATGTAAAATGTGAAACAACCCCACACCCACCCCAAACAGCAAAATAATAATAACAACAAACAGCAATAATAATATTGACAAAACAACAACAGTAATAACTATAATAGTATTAATAATTAATTATAATAACAACAAACAACAACAATGATAATAATGAACATAGTACAAACAAAACAACAACAATAATAATAATGGTAATATTCATGATAATAATAACAATTATAATGCTTTCAGAAATTCTAAGAAAAGCCTTCAGCTGAGAAAATAAATTTTACACAAAGTAAATTACTGTGTGTAATGTGTTGATGTGTAATGTGTGATGTGTTGATGTGTAATGTGTGATGTGTAATGTGTTGATGTGTAATGTATTGTGTGTTGATGTGTAATGTGTTGATGTGTTGATGTGTTGATGTGTGATGTGTGATGTGTTGATGTACTGATGTGTAATGTGTTGATGTGTTGATGTGTTGATGTCGGGTATAGATCAGTGCTGTACACTACAGGACCAGCCTATTTGGCCCAGTGTTGCATGTTTTTACTTTTTATTAATGAAGGAATAATGTGACAGGACAGGTAGAGGGGAATACTCTCCTTCCCGTGAAGCTGCTGCCTTCTGAAGTATGAGTGTTATTTTAGTCCACGTCATATTTCATCAGGGTCATGCAATATGCTCACTCACTCTAAAAGATACATTTGGGCTCTTGTGCTTTCTCTTTCAGTGCTGTATAGATGTTCATGTTCATTTAGTCCATCCATCCATCCATCCATTATCTGAACCCGCTTATCCTGAACAGGGCCACAGGGGATCTGGAGCCTATCCCAGCATACATTGGGCGAAACGCAGGAATACACCCTGGACAGGTCGCCAGTCCATCGCAGGGCACACACACCATTCACTCACACACTGATACCCACGGGCAATTTAGACTCTCCAATCAGCCTAACCTGCATGTCTTTGGACTGTGGGAGGAAACCGGAGTACCTGGAGGAAACCCACGCAAACACAGGGAGAACATGCAAACTCCACACAGAGAGGCCCCAGCTGACCGGGATTTGAACCCAGGACCTCCTTGCTGTGAGGCGGCAGTGCTACCCACTGCACCATCCATGTTCATTTAGCGAGCAGAGTAAATTCTGCAAATCAGAGTGAACCTGTTTGTGTGTGTGTGCGCTTTCCTGCATACAAAAGAGAAAGCAGACTTTGGAATTGCTACAAAACTGTTGGGATCATTATTATTCTTTGAGTAACCTCAGAACAAGGTTGCTATTCCAGTAATTTCATTTTCATTTATGTCTGTGCTGCATTTTAGTCTGACTGTTAGGGGATATCAAAGAGAAACAAATATTCTATTTGTTTCTAAAAATGTGAAAAAAGAATGCTCTCATAAATAAAATACCTTTAAAGTCGCTGAGGCAGACACATTAAGTTGCTGAGGCTAGCAGGTGTCTGCACTAAGCTGAAACAGACCTAATTGTTATGAGATGTATTTCTATCCCTTCCTTTGTTGGTATTCTGAAAGTACAATAGTACAACAAATTATTTTCCATTCTCCCAATTAGCAGTGCAGTCCACTCTGTTGACATTAATCAGGTTTTACAAAATTAATTTCAAAAGTTTTCAAAAGTGTGAAAGAGTTTATTGGACAAACTACAGGTTTGGTCAACCTGGCACAGGTTTAGTCAATGAAATCATTGGCTCATTGACATTGGCTGTGGGCAGGTACTTACCTGGCCAATCAGAATGAGGCCTTTGCTACAACATGAACAGAGCCTAAATGGATTGGTAAAAAAGGAGAAAAAACAAATCATGGAAAACAACATAATTGGTCCTTCGACTAGCTGGAATGCTTGCAACTTTACATTCAACTATTCACACAGTAGGGAAAAACACTTTTTATATATACTGTATATACTGTATATGATATACTGTAAATCCAAAGCACATGTGATGGAAACAGAGAGAGAACACATTAGATTACATATTGTTCATAAAACATTTATTGAGATTTTAACTTTTTCAGAATCTGTGGTGAAATTGATTTCAAAAGGAATTTTCTGGTTCTCAGGAATTATGGGGACAAGCTGGTATCCTGTATTTTCAAAAAAGTTTTGAAAGTGAGATATGAAAAAAAAAAAATTTCATCCTCAAAATCCCAAAATCCATGCAGCTATGTAACAACAAAGAAAAAAAGAAGAAAAAAATATGTGCAACCTACATTTACATAGGTGGACTTGAGCCTCTGGGTGGAATGATTTTGCACAGCAGAGCTGAAATAGGGCAAATTACAATGCTAATTATGCTAATTAGTGATTTACTTCCACCCAAATAAACTATCCTTGTTAATGTAATGTGTGTTAATGACCCTACTGAAGTCTAAAGATTCCTGAAGGAACTCTAACTCGCTTCAGCGCAGGAAAGAAAGCCAGGCGCTCTTTTTCATCAAATTTTCCTTTAATCGACTGGGTCCATCTTCCACGCCTTCTCTTTGTGGTTCCCTCGTCAAAAAAAAAGGACTGGCTGGCGAAGCAGCAGGTATGCACCTTTTCGACAGAGCCAATCGCAGATCGACGCTGTTCGCTACCATAACAAGGCTCTGTGGTTCCTGTGAACATCTGGCTGCCGGTGTGAGAACGTATGGCGGACTTTGAACTCTGACAGGAGGGGGCCTGGCACATTAGACTTCTCCATCTGCCAAATCTTCTGCCTCTCAGACGTGAGGAGCTTGCGGGCTGAAACCATTCTCCCTTTTCTGACATTATGGGTATGTGGAGTGAATAAAATGGCAAAAGAGTGCCACTGTAGGGACTCGTTGGTTTTCCAGAGGCCTAGTGCTGGAAGAAATCACCTGCTAAAATGTTTTAGACAAAGAAAAAGCAGCTTATAAGCCCTGAAATTAAACTGACAATAAAACAGTCGCTCGCTGAAATCATTGTTGTTGCAAAGATCGCAACAACAGTGTTATTTTTCTGCAAGGATCAACAAAGCACTAAATCACCACCCTCCCTCCCAAATAATAAGGAGAACGAATACAGAAAAATAATACATTCTGACATTCAAATGCTTCTGAATAAATATACACATATAATACAGCCGTACATACAGTATGTTAAAACAGAGGTTTGAAAAGTCTTATCGAGGGACACTGCGTTTCATCAAAATCACCACTTAAAGTGGTGGATTTTGACAAATAGCATTTGTGACTCGAACTGAGTCCGTCACACTGCCCAAACTGCATTGAACACAGAGCTAAGACAGACTCCTGCTTCATATATCTATACCCTGTGCTAAGTCTTCGCCTGCGGAGTTCCTGTTCGAGAGAGCAACATATTTCACCCCTGCGGCCAGTCGCTCTGTCACTGCGAGACTTTGTGATGACAACTTAAAGTGAGCTGTACCTATGCGTTATCCAGTCTCTCTCGGTCATTTCCTCAGACTATTAACTTCTACCCACAAAATATGTGTTTTTAATGTCTTTGTGAGCGGGAAGGTAAGACATAAAAACCTGACTTGTTGTTAATATTTCATGCATCTCGTAATGATGAATGTATTAACTAATCCCTATTTCTGGAGCAGGAGGCTCTGTGCTTTCCGTCCTGGCCCAGGACTCCAGGACTTCAGCCTGCCTCGCTCTGGAGAAGGTGGAGCTGTGGGTTGGGTCACCAATTCCAAAATTTATTTTGCTTCCCTGTGATTGCCAACGGTTGTGTCAACACAGGCCATGAATGTGTCTTTATTAGCCGTTATGGACCGCTGCGCAAAATACATTTTTCATTCAGGTTACCAGACATGATGATTCTACAATTCTATTGTGAAGGTCAAAACTGTTCATTTTGGTGAGGCTATTGTTTTGGTCCGTGTCTGATTGTTCTCTCAGCCTAATAATGGCTTCCTTTACCGTCATTGGCACAAATCTGGTCCTCATGTTGACAAATGCCAATAACAGACTCCAAAGGCAATCAAAAGCCTAGAATCAAGACATAGTAGTGAAAGCTATTTTATACTCCATTCAATTGAATTCAATTTTATTTGTAAAGCGCTTTTCACAAAAGGGGTGTGCACATGCTGGCCTACAGGTTGAGATGGTAACAGTTCAGGGATTAAACTAGCAGGTGATCTCGAAAGTCCACATGGAGGGATGTTGAGTGCAGTTCGGGGAGGGGGATGAATCTGTAGCTCCAGGATGTGTCAAAGTGTGGGCATGAACCAGGAGAGGAGCAGGGCTGCTGCAGTCCTCAGGGCGGGGGTAGGGCTGGGTGGAGCGGTCCATGAGCCCAGGGCGGGGGTAGGGCTGGGTGGAGCGGTCCATGAGCTCAGGGCGGGGGTAGGGCTGGGTGGAGCGGTCCATGAGCTTGTGGGGGGGGGGGGGGGGGGGGGGTTGGTATGGGCAGATGCCCCCAGAAAAATAAACAAAGAAGGATGTTTGGCACTTGAAATTGCTTCATCAGGACAAAGAGTACATTGTTCTCATGCACAGACCCACTAGCCAACCGCGTCTGAAATGCCAGTACGACACGAACCTCCCTGGTGACTATTATACCTATATTATACCTGCACCAAGGAAGGGATTGAACTCACCAGACTAATTAGAAACACCTGAAAAGCCATTTGTCACAAACATTATGGCGCCTTGAAAATGGGGTACTATGTATAAAAAGTGCTGTAATTAATATGGTAAAACCAAAATGTATAAGAATAATCTTTAATAAAAGCTGAATCTACCCTTTAGAGCCAAATAGAGAGAAAAAATGTCTTTGTCCCAATAATTATGGAGCTCACTCTATTATATAAAACCACCCACAAAAAAGCAATTTGACAATAAGGGTTAAAAACCAGAAATCATCCAGGCCACTAATCAAAGAAAAAGTATATATAAAGGTGGGCATGCAGTGAGCTTGAGGAGAAGAGTTCTTAATGAGATTAAATAAAAGTGCTGAAATAAAAGTGTCTGCAGACTTATTAAGAGTGTTAGCGTGACAGTAGAGGATGGACAGAAAGATTATTTTCACTGTGGCTCCAGGGAGTTTTGATTCATGTCTGATGAATATAGCATGACGTCCACTTTGGAGCAGAATATGTTGGTTGTTCATATATTTTCCTTAGATTTCAGGAGAGTGCTATTGGGAATATATTATTACATCATCCCATGATCCCATGGTATAGATTCAAGCAACAATATACGAGATGTGCAAGGTAACTCTAATGAAATAAAAGCTATGAGGATGACAGAATATGAAAAAAATGGGAAAATGAGACGTGTGTTCACTTGCCGGCTTTAGTCCTTTTAATAAGCACCTCAGAGATTCAAATGCTTAACTTTGTTTGAAAATGTGAAGAAGCTTTCTGAGTGCTCACCACACAACACTGAAGGGCCTATCCGGGTTCAGACATCACACAGACCAGCACATAAACTGCGGCTTTCCCCATGGCACACACACACACACACAGTGCGGTGCGTAAGTATTTGGACAGTGGAAATGAAACACTGAGTATGAGGCTCAGATGAAGACTGTTGCCATTCAGTATCGAGTCTTAGGCTTTTGACTGCCTTTGTCTGTAATTGCGTTTGTCAACATGAGGACCAGATGTGCCAATGATTAATCTCATATTCAATATTTAATTTCAAGTCTAATGTGCTGGACTACAGTCAAAAGAACAGAAATTGCACCACTGTCCGTGGGTACTGCACTGTGGCATTTTCCAACCATGTTCTTTTCAGTGTGTGTGTGTGTGTGTGTGTGTGTGTGTGAAATTTCAAACAAAGTTAAATTGGCAAAACAAATTAATTTAATTTAGTTAATTTCAGTCTAAAGGAACTATATTGAGTCATTCCATTATTTCCTGTTTCACTAGAGTATAAAAATGAGGCAACAAGTATGCAAAAACCTTTTTGTCATCCATCAGCATGGGAAAAGCCAAAGAACTGTCAATTCAGAAGACACTGATGGTAATTGACCATCACAAGTCACACAAACAAACAAAAAACAAAAAACGGTTAAGCATACCCTTAGCACTGTAAGGGCAATAATAAAAAGGTAGAAAACATATGGAACATTGGCAACCTGGGGAGGAAGAGGAGGACAGTTAGGAAGATGGTGAGGGAGGCCATACGCAACCCAAAGATCGCAGTTTAAGACTTGCAGAGATTGGTTGTATCTCGGGCTCACCAAGTCTAAAGAAAACATAAAATGACGCCTCCATAGCAGCAAACTCTTTTGAAGGGCGACACAAAAACAGCCCTTACTGAGCACAACAAACAAAACCAAGCATCTAGAGTTTGCCAAACCTCATTGGAATTTTGACTGGAAGATATTGCTATGGTCAGATGAGACCAAAATTGAACGTTTTGGCCATACACACCATCAACATGTTTGGCATCAAAAGAGAAATGCATACAAGGAGAAGCACCTCATACCTGTTGTAAAATATGGCAGTGGGTCATTGGTGTTTTGGAGATGTTTTGCTGCCAGTAGTCCAGGGGCACCATTCACGGCTGCAGGACATTGACATCAAAATCCACGCAGAAATTATTAAGTAAAAATAACAACCATGTTCTGCAATGGCCGTCTCAGTCTCCAGACTTAAATTCCCTGAAAAACGTGTCATCAGAACTGAACAGGGGGGTATCCCAAGGACATCAGTGATTCTGAAAAGTTCTGCATGGAGGAATGGTCAAGAATCTTTCCAAATGTGTTCTCTAACCTTATCACAAATTATAGGAAAAGACTCATGGCTGTCATCAATCATGGCTGGTGATTTCACAAAGCATTAAACCAGGGGCGCCAATAATTGTGGAACCTATTTTTTGGGGAAATACATTTTTTCTTTGATAAATGTACGTCTTTGGTTGATTCCATTGAATCATTAATAAAGCGCTATACTTTACGCATGTTGGAAAATAAAGTTTATGTCAATAGCTAGTAGTATTATTTACATAACTTTTTGTGAAGATTTATCAAGGGCGAATAATTCTGGAGCCCACTGTACCTCACCCAATACACACAGAATCTTTGGACAAGATGATATGATGTAATGTCACGTTAATGTGAGACTTAGCCTAATGTTTGTATGCGCAGTTATTAAAACAATATTTCATAATCCCACTGACACCTTGCATCATTTTGGCCTGTCACTTGTCAGTCTACAACTACAAATCAGATTATTCTGATATAGGTATAGGAGTATAGGCTAATCATTGCAATGCTTTAAGCTTCACAAATTGTCTCCACTAATCAGATTCC
Source organism: Conger conger (assembly GCF_963514075.1). Lineage (NCBI taxonomy): Eukaryota > Metazoa > Chordata > Actinopteri > Anguilliformes > Congridae > Conger > Conger conger. Next base: position 38,341,144 of record NC_083776.1, read on the forward strand.
CTGGCTTACTCAGACTCAAATTTTAAATTGGATCATTAACGGTTGAGCTTCCTCAGAGAAGCCGGCCAAATCCATACTTTCAAAACACAAAATGAAATATTAGGTTGTTATTGATTAATTTCTTCGGTAAAAGGTGCACATTAAGGGCATTATAAATATGTCTGAATCCTGACATGTATGGTGTTAAATAGAGGATATAACTGCATGTTAATCGGAGCCAGCCTTTGATGATGGAGCGCTTAACTGCCGTTTCAGATTTAATGGTTAAAAATACCCCCAGGTTTGCTTTCCGCTCAAAGAAAACAGAGGCTCTGAAGCTTCTTAATATCAGCCCTTTGCAGCTATCCAATATTTCAAACTGCCACAAATGCATCTTTAACTTTGTGCTTGGGGTCTGGCTGTGAGTAGCATTATGCCACGTTGTGCCACTTTTGTCCTCATGTATTTTAAAGTAAAACAACAATATTACCATTGTTGTTTCTCCTGTGAATAATCTGTATTAAAAATAAATGGCTTGTGCGTCTGAAAAGCTATGGCAGTGGAACAGGACTACACTGGAGTGACCCCGGTTCGGTGTGGTCTTACCCGACGCGGTTGTTTTTTCAAAATGTTTCTGATTATGAGAGATTCCTTAACCTGATCCAATAAGCCCTCGCCGCGCTCCAGCAGAGAGGGAGAATTCGCCGGCGAAAGGTGACTGGGCCTGCACGCGCCCTGACAGCTTTATGGGCTGCGCTTCAGAGGAGAGGTCTGGCTGCTCTCCCAGACATCCAGGTACAGCAGCCGGGTTCACCGCCCGTGTTAACTGAAGCAGTCTGGAGCCTGGAGCACACACCTCAGACCCGCTACGGTGGAAAGCAGACGAGGCTGTGAGGGTGAGGCCGTTACGGTGTAGGCGTTACCTGTGTTACGGTATAGGTGTTACCTGCGTTATGGTGTAGGTGTTACCTGCGTTACGGTGTAGGCATTACCTGCGTTACGGTATAGGTGTTACCTGCGTTACAGTGTAGGCATTATCTGCGTTATGGTGTAGGTGTTACCTGCGTTACGGTGTAGGCATTATCTGCGTTATGGTGTAGGTGTTACCTGCGTTATGGTATAGGTGTTACCTGCGTTACGGGTGTAAGTGTTACCTGTGTTACAGTATAGGCCTTACCTGCGCTATGATATAGGTGTTACCTGCGTTACGGGTGTAAGTGTTACCCGTGTTACGGTATAGGTGTTACCTGCGTTACGGGTGTAAGTGTTACCTGTGTTACAGCATAGGTGATACCTTCGTTATGGTATAGGTGTTACCTGCGTTATGGGTGTAAGTGTTACCTGTGTTACAGTATAGGCCTTACCTGCGTTATGGTATAGGTGTTACCTGCGTTACAGGTGTAAGTGTTACCTGTGTTACGGTGTAGGTATTACCTGCGTTACGGGTGTAGGTGTTACCTGCGTTATGGTATAGGAGTTACCTGTGTTACGGGTGTAAGTGTTACCTGTGTTACAGTATAGGCCTTACCTGCGTTATGGTATAGGTGTTACCTGCGTTACAGGTGTAAGTGTTACCTGTGTTACGGTGTAGGTATTACCTGCGTTACGGGTGTAGGTGTTACCTGCGTTATGGTATAGGAGTTACCTGTGTTACGGGTGTAAGTGTTACCTGTGTTACAGTATAGGCCTTACCTGCGTTATGGGTGTAGGTGTTACCTGCGTTATGGTATAGGAGTTACCTGTGTTACGGGTGTAAGTGTTACCTGTGTTACAGTATAGGCCTTACCTGCATTATGGTATAGATGTTACCTGCGTTACGGTGTAGGCACTTGGCCCATATTTTATCTACAGTCTATAGCCTAAACGCATAACTGCTTAGTACAGCCAATACAGATAACACAACAC
>NC_083776.1:38348027-38373027 GCF_963514075.1 Conger conger
GCCTTTCTGACAGCGACTACTCTAACTGCTCTGGATGACAGGCGCAATGCTAAAAAGAGCATTCCATCATACAGCGGATGCCTCCCCTGCTGACAAAAACAGCTCAAGCTAGGTTTTGAAACAGCTGGTATCTGGCTGACCAGTTCAGACCAGCTCCAACCTGTACAACCAGTACCTACCTGACCCAATCTCATAGATAAACCCAGTAAACTATGGCACCAGAATTTAAACAATTCAGTAAAGCAATTGAATTGTGCAATGTCCTTGCTTTTGCAATGAAATTACATTAGTCAATGTTGTCATTTGCTCTTTATTTTTTAAAAGATATCAGTTCAGGCACTGGTACCGTGGTACTTTCAAACTCACGGAGGGTTTCTTTGTTAAAGTATTATTTTAGCACTGGTATCAGCATAATCAAAATGATGCTCATCCCTGCTTATTTGTCATTTAGCCATCTCTTTTTTTTGCCATTAAACCACTGGCCCTAGCCAAATCACTCCCAGTGGACTTGAAGTGTTTTTTTAAGACTTTGTTCTGAATGTGTTTGGAGCTTGTACTGGCTATTGTGGGGCCTTTAATCTCATACAAAAAAAAAGAAAACAAAACAAGTCATATCACCAAATTTATGATGATTTGCTCCACATAACTCCTTTAATCTTGAAGAAGAAAACAATGCTAACAGTTTCCTCTTCCGAATGCTCTGTGGCTACTTAGCAGCTCTCCGGCTGATGTGGCCTTTCCGCACACAAAGCGTTTGGCAGCCTTTCAAAGAATCCCTTTATGTAAAAGTAACAGTTATTTAAAAAAAAAAAAGAGGAGAAATTGCTGATATATACGTATTACTGTGAGTGTTTGTAAATAGTATGATTCATCCTTGGTTTTGTTTTATTTCTTTTTCTGCATATTCCGTGATGAGACATCATCTCATATGGAATGGAATTGAATGCACTTGGAGTATTTTTTAAACTAGGGAATAATTGAAATATTATTGACATTTATACAATTAGAGCTACTGTATTCTGAAGAATACATTTTTTTCCACATCTGTCCAGATGACCCCATTTCACTAAGATTACATACATAAGACACATCTGATGTTACTAATGTAACCCCCCTGATGTTATTAACAAGCCTGATGTTACTAATGTAACCCCCCTGATGTTATTAACAAGCCTGATGTTTCTAGCGTACCACACCTGATGTTATTAACAAGCCTGATGTTTCTACCGTACCACACCTGATGTATTTGATGTAATGAGCTACTTTTACTGTGACCATGAGCTTTCAAAACTGAATTGTGATCAGCTATTTTACTCATAACTCAAACCATTTACACAAACCCTGCTCTGCAAGTTGCCTCATAGGAAATGACTCATGAATAGAGCTTAAGTATCATATGCTCTGTTTCTCCTTTCTGCTCCTGTAGCCCGTGTGTGTACTGTTATAGCACCAATGGGACTAAGACACAGACCAAGTGCCGGCAAAGTGCTGATTTTACTAAACAAGCAATTAAAGAACAAAAGGATCAAGCACTTTATTTAACCATATTTCTCATGAGCCGTTCCTTCAGAAAGTTTATCTTGGGCAAAGCTGTTAGATCTGTTTCAATTGCCGTTGCTGACAATATGGGTGCACTGTTAAACCTGGCGATAACAGTTCCACTAGATCTGTCAGTTTTATCTTTTCTCTCGTGTCTCTGAGTTTTTGCAGATCCAGACCTCTCCCACTCCTTGAATTTTATATTTCGGAATTATAAATGAATTCATGTTCATTTTTTGTTCAGGTTGAAGCTGGTGTGAGAATGTTAATATAGCTGTACATTCAATGTGCTGTTGCATCTGACTTTCACATGTTCTGCAATGCAACCATATGAACCCTGCTTAATTTATGTGAAAACTCCAGAAGTTATTAATTAATTTCAATCATTCATTTTGTTATATTTTCAGAAGTTACCTATTCTGATCACAATTCTGCTCAAAATTAGATTTTCATGCAAGTATTATCAATGATATAAGATGGTGGTGTCAGATCCAAAATTTCCAAATGAGAAAATAAAAAAACACACACACACAATCACACGCGCGCACACACAATCACACACGCGCACACACACACACACACACACACACACACACACAACCACACACACACACACACACACACACACACTCACACACGCACGCACGCACACACACACACACACACACACACACAACCACACACACACACACACACACACACAGCCACACATACACACACACACACACACACTCACACACGCACGCACACACACACACACACACACACACACACACACACACAACCACACACACACACACACACTCACACACACACGCACGCACACACACACACACACACACACAACCACACACACACACACACACACACACAGCCACACATACACACACACACACACACACTCACACACGCACGCACACACACACACACACACACACACACACAACCACACACACACAGCCACATATTAGAACAAAGCCTGTTATGCAGAGAGACCTGAATGAGAATGAGGATATTTCTCTGGCTTCTCTTGTCTCCATTTTGAGGGCTGGTCACAGCAGTGGCAGGAGCCCTGCCCTGAGAGAGAGCGGCCTGTTTGATAGCAGGAGAGAGATTCCATATCAGTCCCCCCAGCCTGACCGCACAGAACCTTTGGCAAATCAGACATCTGATCTTCTGCCTTTCCCAGTGTGCATGACTACAGTATTAATTAACAGCTCGGGACCTGAATCGCTCCCGTGAAAAGGGAAGTAGAATAGCCCGCATTCTGCCTTAAATCCGCCAGGCCTCCTTCCATCCCTGCGAAACGGGTTTCGTCATAGCTGTAAAATGTTACCTTTCGCAGATGTATAGCGTTTCCAAGCAGCAGGGAGCGTGTGTCAACATTATCTATTATAACACAGAGAGGGTGGGAGGTGGGAGGTGGGTTTTAATAAAGCACGTTGCTTGCCCTGTTTTCTGAGGTTTTCAGTGAGGTACAATGCCAGGAGCCTCAGATGTTTTCTCTTTTGATTTGTTGTGTCAGCAACCTGGCACCCCTATCCACCCCCCCCCCCTCCTCTCTCTCACACCCCATCCTCCTTTCCTTTCACTCCACCAGCACAAACCCAAATCACTCTATGACCTAGTGCCCACTCCTTGTTTCAGTCAAACGTTTATTTTCCAAGAGTAATGTCTCCGCCATTTCTTCTGAGCAGGAAGAGGACATATGACTGGCACTGCTCTGAGGTCCTGACTCTGGGCACAGCTCAGTGAAAACTCATCCATCTCAGCCATGCGTCCCTGAGTAAGACACCAAACCCCCAATCGCTTCAGAAAAAAGCGCTGTATAAATGCAGTCCATTGACCAAGGTATGCTCATATACACTCACTGAGCATTTTATTAGGTATTTATTAGACTTATGCTTTTGACTTTTTTGTCTTCTGCTGCTGTAGCCTACCCACTTAGAGGTTTGACGCATTGTGTGTTCAGAGATGCTCTTCTGCGTACCACTGTTGTAATGCATAGTTATTTGCGTCACCTTCCTGTCAGCTTCAACCAGTCTGGCCTTGCGTGAAAATTCCAGGAGATCAGCAGTTTTTGAGATACTCAAACCACCCTCTCTGGCAACAACAATCATTCCACGGTCAAAGTCACTTAGATCACACTTCCTCCCTATTCTGACATTTCATCCAAATCACAGCTGGACATCTTGGCCATGTCTGCATGCTTTTATGCATTTAGTTGCTGACACATGATTAGCTGATTAAATATTTGCATTAACAAGCTTGTGTACAGGTCTACCTAATAAAGAGCTCACTGAGTGTATGTGAGAGTGTGGTTTAAGGTATACTTATATAGGTATGTATGTGAGTGTGTGGTTTAAGGTATACTCATATAAGTATGTGAGTGTGTGGTTTAAGGTATACTCATATAAGTATGTGAGTGTGTGGTTTAAGGTATACTCATATAAGTATGTGAGTGTGTGGTTTAAGGTGTACTCATATAGGTATGTATGTGAGTGTGTGGTTTAAGGTATACTCATATAAGTATGTGAGTGTGTGGTTTAAGGTATACTCATATAAGTATGTGAGTGTGTGGTTTAAGGTATACTCATATAGGTATGTGAGTGTGTGGTTTAAGGTATACTCATATAAGTATGTGAGTGTGTGGTTTAAGGTGTACTCATATAGGTATGTATGTGAGTGTGTGGTTTAAGGTATACTCATATAAGTATGTGAGTGTGTGGTTTAAGGTATACTCATATAAGTATGTGAGTGTGTGGTTTAAGGTATACTCATATAGGTATGTGAGTGTGTGGTTTAAGGTATACTCATATAAGTATGTGAGTGTGTGGTTTAAGGTATACTCATATAGGTATGTGAGTGTGTGGTTTAAGGTGTACTCATAAAGGTATGTGAGTGTGTGGTTTAAGGTATACTCATATAGGTATGTGAGTGTGTGATTTAAGGTGTACTTATATAGGTATGTATGTGAGTGTGTGGTTTAAGGTATACTCATATAAGTATGTGAGTGTGTGGTTTAAGGTGTACTCATATAGGTATGTGAGTGTGTGGTTTAAGGTGTACTCATATAAGTATGTGAGTGTGTGGTTTAAGGTATACCCATATAAGTATGTGAGTGTGTGGTTTAAGGTATACCCATATAAGTATGTGAGTGTGTGGTTTAAGGTATACCCATATAAGTATGTGAGTGTGTGGTTTAAGGTGTACTCATATAGGTATGTATGTGATGTGTGGTTTAAGGTATACTCATATAGATATGTGAGTGTGTGATTTAAGGTGTACTTATATAAGTATGTGAGTGTGTGGTTTAAGGTATACCCATATAAGTATGTGAGTGTGTGGTTTAAGGTATACTCATATAAGTATGTGAGTGTGTGGTTTAAGGTATACCCATATAAGTATGTGAGTGTGTGGTTTAAGGTGTACTCATATAGGTATGTGAGTGTGTGATTTAAGGTGTACTCATATAGGTATGTGAGTGTGTGGTTTAAGGTGTACTCATATAAGTATGTGAGTGTGTGGTTTAAGGTATACCCATATAAGTATGTGAGTGTGTGGTTTAAGGTGTACTCATATAGGTATGTGAGTGTGTGGTTTAAGGTATACTCATATAGGTATGTGAGTGTGTGATTTAAGGTGTACTTATATAGGTATGTATGTGAGTGTGTGGTTTAAGGTATACTCATATAAGTATGTGAGTGTGTGGTTTAAGGTGTACTCATATAGGTATGTGAGTGTGTGGTTTAAGGTGTACTCATAAAGGTATGTGAGTGTGTGGTTTAAGGTATACTCATATAGGTATGTGAGTGTGTGATTTAAGGTGTACTTATATAGGTATGTATGTGAGTGTGTGGTTTAAGGTATACTCATATAAGTATGTGAGTGTGTGGTTTAAGGTGTACTCATATAGGTATGTGAGTGTGTGGTTTAAGGTGTACTCATATAAGTATGTGAGTGTGTGGTTTAAGGTATACCCATATAAGTATGTGAGTGTGTGGTTTAAGGTATACCCATATAAGTATGTGAGTGTGTGGTTTAAGGTGTACTCATATAGGTATGTATGTGATGTGTGGTTTAAGGTATACTCATATAGATATGTGAGTGTGTGATTTAAGGTGTACTTATATAAGTATGTGAGTGTGTGGTTTAAGGTATACCCATATAAGTATGTGAGTGTGTGGTTTAAGGTATACTCATATAAGTATGTGAGTGTGTGGTTTAAGGTATACCCATATAAGTATGTGAGTGTGTGGTTTAAGGTGTACTCATATAGGTATGTGAGTGTGTGATTTAAGGTGTACTCATATAGGTATGTGAGTGTGTGGTTTAAGGTGTACTCATATAAGTATGTGAGTGTGTGGTTTAAGGTATACCCATATAAGTATGTGAGTGTGTGGTTTAAGGTGTACTCATATAGGTATGTGAGTGTGTGGTTTAAGGTATACTCATATAGGTATGTGAGTGTGTGATTTAAGGTGTACTTATATAGGTATGTATGTGAGTGTGTGGTTTAAGGTATACTCATATAAGTATGTGAGTGTGTGGTTTAAGGTGTACTCATATAGGTATGTGAGTGTGTGGTTTAAGGTGTACTCATATAAGTATGTGAGTGTGTGGTTTAAGGTATACCCATATAAGTATGTGAGTGTGTGGTTTAAGGTATACCCATATAAGTATGTGAGTGTGTGGTTTAAGGTATACTCATATAAGTATGTGAGTGTGTGGTTTAAGGTATACTCATATAAGTATGTGAGTGTGTGGTTTAAGGTATACTCATATAAGTATGTGAGTGTGTGGTTTAAGGTGTACTCATATAGGTATGTATGTGAGTGTGTGGTTTAAGGTATACTCATATAAGTATGTGAGTGTGTGGTTTAAGGTATACTCATATAAGTATGTGAGTGTGTGGTTTAAGGTATACTCATATAGGTATGTGAGTGTGTGGTTTAAGGTATACTCATATAAGTATGTGAGTGTGTGGTTTAAGGTGTACTCATATAGGTATGTATGTGAGTGTGTGGTTTAAGGTATACTCATATAAGTATGTGAGTGTGTGGTTTAAGGTATACTCATATAAGTATGTGAGTGTGTGGTTTAAGGTATACTCATATAGGTATGTGAGTGTGTGGTTTAAGGTATACTCATATACGTATGTGAGTGTGTGGTTTAAGGTGTACTCATATAGGTATGTGAGTGTGTGGTTTAAGGTATACTCATATAAGTATGTGAGTGTGTGGTTTAAGGTATACTCATATAGGTATGTGAGTGTGTGGTTTAAGGTGTACTCATATAGGTATGTGAGTGTGTGGTTTAAGGTATACTCATATAGGTATGTGAGTGTGTGATTTAAGGTGTACTTATATAGGTATGTATGTGAGTGTGTGGTTTAAGGTATACTCATATAAGTATGTGAGTGTGTGGTTTAAGGTGTGCTCATATAGGTATGTGAGTGTGTGGTTTAAGGTGTACTCATATAAGTATGTGAGTGTGTGGTTTAAGGTATACCCATATAAGTATGTGAGTGTGTGGTTTAAGGTATACCCATATAAGTATGTGAGTGTGTGGTTTAAGGTATACCCATATAAGTATGTGAGTGTGTGGTTTAAGGTGTACTCATATAGGTATGTATGTGATGTGTGGTTTAAGGTATACTCATATAGATATGTGAGTGTGTGATTTAAGGTGTACTTATATAAGTATGTGAGTGTGTGGTTTAAGGTATACCCATATAAGTATGTGAGTGTGTGGTTTAAGGTATACTCATATAAGTATGTGAGTGTGTGGTTTAAGGTATACCCATATAAGTATGTGAGTGTGTGGTTTAAGGTGTACTCATATAGGTATGTGAGTGTGTGATTTAAGGTGTACTCATATAGGTATGTGAGTGTGTGGTTTAAGGTGTACTCATATAAGTATGTGAGTGTGTGGTTTAAGGTATACCCATATAAGTATGTGAGTGTGTGGTTTAAAGTGTACTCATATAGGTATGTGAGTGTGTGGTTTAAGGTATACTCATATAGGTATGTGAGTGTGTGATTTAAGGTGTACTTATATAGGTATGTATGTGAGTGTGTGGTTTAAGGTATACTCATATAAGTATGTGAGTGTGTGGTTTAAGGTGTACTCATGTAGGTATGTGAGTGTGTGGTTTAAGGTGTACTCATATAAGTATGTGAGTGTGTGGTTTAAGGTATACCCATATAAGTATGTGAGTGTGTGGTTTAAGGTATACCCATATAAGTATGTGAGTGTGTGGTTTAAGGTATACTCATATAAGTATGTGAGTGTGTGGTTTAAGGTATACCCATATAAGTATGTGAGTGTGTGGTTTAAGGTGTACTCATATAGGTATGTATGTGATGTGTGGTTTAAGGTGTACTCATATAAGTATGTGAGTGTGTGGTTTAAGGTATACTCATATAAGTATGTGAGTGTGTGGTTTAAGGTATACCCATATAAGTATGTGAGTGTGTGGTTTAAGGTATACTCATATAAGTATGTGAGTGTGTGGTTTAAGGTATACCCATATAAGTATGTGAGTGTGTGGTTTAAGGTGTACTCATATAAGTATGTGAGTGTGTGGTTTAAGGTATACCCATATAAGTATGTGAGTGTGTGGTTTAAGGTGTACTCATATAGGTATGTATGTGATGTGTGGTTTAAGGTGTACTCATATAGGTATGTATGTGATGTGTGGTTTAAGGTGTACTCATATAGGTATGTATGTGATGTGTGGTTTAAGGTGTACTCACATAGGTATGTATGTGATGTGTGGTTTAAGGTGTACTCATATAGGTATGTATGTGAGTGTGTGGTTTAAGGTGTACTCATATAGGTATGTATGTGATGTGTGGTTTAAGGTGTACCCATATAAGTATGTGAGTGTGTGGTTTAAGGTGTACTCATATAGGTATGTGAGTGTGTGGTTTAAGGTATACCCATATAGGTATGTGAGTGTGTGATTTAAGGTGTACTTATATAAGTATGTGAGTGTGTGGTTTAAGGTATACCCATATAAGTATGTGAGTGTGTGGTTTAAGGTATACTCATATAAGTATGTGAGTGTGTGGTTTAAGGTATACCCATATAAGTATGTGAGTGTGTGGTTTAAGGTGTACTCATATAAGTATGTGAGTGTGTGGTTTAAGGTATACCCATATAAGTATGTGAGTGTGTGGTTTAAGGTGTACTCATATAGGTATGTATGTGATGTGTGGTTTAAGGTGTACTCATATAGGTATGTATGTGATGTGTGGTTTAAGGTGTACTCATATAGGTATGTATGTGATGTGTGGTTTAAGGTGTACTCACATAGGTATGTATGTGATGTGTGGTTTAAGGTGTACTCATATAGGTATGTATGTGAGTGTGTGGTTTAAGGTGTACTCATATAGGTATGTATGTGATGTGTGGTTTAAGGTGTACCCATATAAGTATGTGAGTGTGTGGTTTAAGGTATACCCATATAAGTATGTGAGTGTGTGGTTTAAGGTGTACTCACATAGGTATGTATGTGATGTGTGGTTTAAGGTATACTCATATAAGTATGTATGTGATGTGTGGTTAGGCTATGGTCATGTATGTATGTGATGTGTGGTTTAAGGTGTACTCACATAGGTATGTATGTGAGTGTGTGGTTTAAGGTGTACTCATATAGGTATGTATGTGATGTGTGGTTTAAGGTGTACTCATATAGGTATGTATGTGATGTGTGGTTTAAGGTGTACTCATATAGGTATGTATGTGATGTGTGGTTTAAGGTGTACTCATATAGGTATGTATGTGATGTGTGGTTAGGCTATGGTCATGTATGTATGTGATGTGTGGTTTAAGGTGTACTCATATAGGTATGTATGTGATGTGTGGTTTAAGGTGTACTCATATAGGTATGTATGTGATGTGTGGTTTAAGGTGTACTCACATAGGTATGTATGTGATGTGTGGTTTAAGGTGTACTCACATAGGTATGTATGTGATGTGTGGTTAGGCTATGGTCATGTATGTATGTGATGTGTGGTTTAAGGTGTACTCATATAGGTATGTATGTGATGTGTGGTTTAAGGTGTACTCATATAGGTATGTATGTGATGTGTGGTTTAAGGTGTACTCACATAGGTATGTATGTGAGTGTGTGGTTTAAGGTGTACTCATATAGGTATGTATGTGATGTGTGGTTTAAGGTGTACTCATATAGGTATGTATGTGATGTGTGGTTTAAGGTGTACTCATATAGGTATGTATGTGATGTGTGGTTTAAGGTGTACTCATATAGGTATGTATGTGATGTGTGGTTAGGCTATGGTCATGTATGTATGTGATGTGTGGTTTAAGGTGTACTCACATAGGTATGTATGTGATGTGTGGTTAGGCTATGGTCATGTATGTATGTGATGTGTGGTTTAAGGTGTACTCATATAGGTATGTGAGTGTGTGGTTTAAGGTGTACTCACATAGGTATGTATGTGATGTGTGGTTTAAGGTATACCCATATAAGTATGTGAGTGTGTGGTTTAAGGTGTACTCATATAGGTATGTATGTGATGTGTGGTTTAAGGTGTACTCATATAGGTATGTATGTGATGTGTGGTTTAAGGTGTACTCACATAGGTATGTATGTGATGTGTGGTTTAAGGTGTACTCATATAGGTATGTATGTGATGTGTGGTTTAAGGTGTACTCATATAGGTATGTATGTGATGTGTGGTTTAAGGTGTACTCATATAAGTATGTGAGTGTGTGGTTTAAGGTGTACTCATATAGGTATGTATGTGATGTGTGGTTTAAGGTGTACTCATATAGGTATGTATGTGATGTGTGGTTTAAGGTGTACTCATATAGGTATGTATGTGATGTGTGGTTTAAGGTGTACTCACATAGGTATGTATGTGATGTGTGGTTTAAGGTGTACTCATATAGGTATGTATGTGATGTGTGGTTAGGCTATGGTCATGTATGCATGTGCTTAGCCACCACCACTGTTGCTCTGATGTGTTATAAAGGAAGATCCAACCTGCCTCGTGCTACAAAGAAGCAGGGATGGTGTTTGTAAATTTCACTTGCTGTGCTAAAGTTGTGATGTAAGGGGATTGAATTCCGAACCACATAAAGCCGTAATCTTTGGCAGGAGGGCCAGGTTTAGCTGGAGCAGACCCAGCGGGCAGAAAGAGTTTGGCTCAGAGGCACCTGTGCTTGCTTCACTTCCATCACGGCGGGTTACTCCATCACAGAAAGGTCACAGAAAGGTCACATCTCTGCATTGTTGCTCAAAGTGAGTGTAGTTTGAAGCACAAAGCGTGGTTATGTAAACATGGTACACATGTACCTCCCACCGTAACAAACCTGATAGGTGCACCAGCCCATCAAAGGCCTGAGATCGGATGTACAGCATATAAGGACAGTGAATGTATTTATTTTCTTAAATGTATATATTTCAGTTCAGTGAATAAAGTACTGACCAATGCGCTGAAAAAGCAAATAAGCAAAATTCAGATGTGACAACACACTGACATTGCAAGTTTAGAAAAAGCATCAACACTTATTTGACACAGCATGATTTTGTTTATCCAGAAAATACAAATGGTACACTTAGGTCCAGCAACATGAAAGCAGTCCTAGTTTTAATTTTAAATGAAATAAAAAAATGTAAAGTCATAAACTGTTTTCATGCTAGTGTCTGAACTGACTATTTGAAAAAGAATGTAGAACGATGTAAACACTTTCACTGCAATCATACATTTGTGGAGCTAAGAGCATGAACATTTTACCAAGATATTAGACTATATTTGGTCAGTCTATATGTTACAGGAAAACAACTGTAACGTCAGTTTTCTCGCTGCTGTTCCGCCCACCCAAATGCTCTCAGCTGACTCTGCTCTCTCCGGTTTACTTTGGATACGTTGCTTATATTTCATTTAAAGAGAAATACCTGACCTGGTATTACTTGTAATTTTATTCGCCCACCGTTCCCCACCTGCAGTTCACAGATATGATATCATGCATTACCGAATGTTATGAGGGTGAGAGCGTTCTCTATGGAGACCTGGCCTAAACGCTTATAATGGAGCCTATCTGTGGCCGTATTTCCCAGCTTTGAAAGCTAACCTATAGCAATTCCCATCAAACCCAGCCTTCCAGGACGCTGGGCTGCTCCATGCACATAAATAACTAAAAAACTAGGGTAAATAGCAGACAATTGTGAATTGCTTTCCCATACAAACCTCAGCGGGATGCGGAGGGATGATATATACTGTGGATACACAGAGGTGCAGTGACTTAATACAGCACCAGGGAATAGGTTTTACAGCAGGCTTGTAAATGTTGCAAACTGATGTTTTCAATTATAATGACTCAGAACAGGGGTTCTACTCTTGATGCCTAAAATAAGCAAAACCCTTTATAATCCATGGCTCTGAGCTTTAATGACTTTTCGCCAGGTCGTAACTCAGATGTTATACGGGGAAAGTATGTTTTATGGGCAGAGCAGAATGGGTAGTCGCGCTGAAGACTGGGCTTAGCTAACCAGAACCGCTAATCAGCTAACGTGTGGACAGTTCGGGCCGAAAGGACTGGTTAGCATCGGCCGTGAGCCACGACAGCAGGCCCTGCTCAGTGAGGCTTTACAATCGCCATGCCGTTCAGTACTGGAAGACGATCTGGCTCCGCTAATGCTAATTAGCGGCTGTTGGATGACAGCGCTGTGCACCATGGCTGGACTCTACCAGACCAAGCAAGGACACTCTGCTCCCAGGCATGTTGGCACGGCCTTCTGGTTTACAAAATGACTTCCTCTTGTTCTTTACCATCTGGAAATAATAATTAATTAATGAATAAATGAACAATTCCATGCATGTATATAGTGTTTTTATCACTCAAAGCGCTTTACAGTGATGAGTGGAAAACTCATCTCAACCACCACCAGTGTGCAGCACCACCTGGGTGATGCAACGGCAGCCATTTTGTGGCAGAATGCTCACCGCACATCAGCTGAGGTGGAGAGGGAGAGAACAATGCTTCTTGGAAATGACCGTGGAGCCGGGCCCTCAGCGTGGAGCCGGGCCCTCTGTCTCCAGCATGGAGCCGGGCCCTCAGTGTGGAGCCGGGCCCTCAGCGTGGAGCCGGGCCCTCAGCGTGGAGCCGGGCCCTCAGCGTGGAGCCGGGCCCTCAGCGTGGAGCCGGGCCCTCTGTCTCCAGCGTGGAGCCGGGCCCTCAGCGTGGAGCCGGGCCCTCAGCGTGGAGTCGGGCCCTCAGCGTGGAGCCGGGCCCTCAGCGTGGAGTCGGGCCCTCAGCGTGGAGCCGGGCCCTCTGACTCCAGCGTGGAGCCGGGCCCTCAGCGTGGAGCCGGGCCCTCTGACTCCAGCGTGGAGCCGGGCCCTCAGCGTGGAGCCGGGCCCTCTGTCTCCAGTGTGGAGCCGGGCCCTCAGCGTGGAGCCGGGCCCTCAGCGTGGAGCCGGGCCCTCAGCGTGGAGCCGGGCCCTCAGCGTGGAGCCGGGCCCTCAGCGTGGAGCCGGGCCCTCAGCGTGGAGCCGGGCCCTCAGTGTGGAGCCGGGCCCTCAGCGTGGAGCTGGGCCCTCTGACTCCAGCGTGGAGCCGTTTCGGTCCCTGTGTGGGAGTGCAGGACCTCCTCACCTTCTGTAATCTTCTCAAAAGACTCTGCTGCACTTAAGTGATAATGCCACATACCTATGTCTGCAAAGAGTTACTTTTCATACATCCTGCAGGAGATGAGTGACAGGAGCTCTAATGCTCTGTGAAAGAAGCTAAACTGGAGATATGGAAAAGAGCAGAGAGGGAAAGAGGGGATTCTGACAGTAAGCCACTTCTGCTCCCGATGATGGCAATACAGGAGAGCCCAATGCCTTCTCCGTAAAAACAGTCATATTCATTGTTTTTACATTGTGGCCTTTGCTATGGAAAGATTATTATTATTATTATTATTATTATTATTATTATTATTATTATTATTATTATTATTATTATAAGCAGTAGTCGTAGAAGTAGTAGTAGTAGTAGTATTAGCTGTAATATTATTTTGTCAATGTAAAAAATCTTAAAGGACATGGATTGTAGTTGTTTTTAGTGTGTTCAGAGGAGCGATATCACCAATAAAGGTTTGGTTGATATTATTAAGTTTCCCACTCAGATTTGAAATGTCTGTGTTTCTTTTGCCCGATTGTTTTAAAAGTAACATGAAAGTCTTTATCCTGAGAGTGATCTTCCTGTATTACTTTCTATAATCAACTCAGTGGCAGGAAGAGCCAGTCTTCCAGGAAGGTGGTTGTAAACTCGACAGGCAATGACATTAAAATGACCCTCCGGTTACTTCCAATCAGGCCTCCACAGCCAGTGCCCGGGCAGGGCTGCACAGAAGGGGGATGTGATCAGTGTGTTCAGTGTGTCCAGTGTGTTTAGTGTGTCCAGTGTGTTCAGTGTGTCCAGTGTGTTTAGTGTGTCCAGTGTGTTCAGTGTGTCCAGTGTGTTTAGTGTGTCCAGTGTGTTCAGTGTGTCCAGGTCTTTTTAGTGTGTTCAGTGTGTTTAGTGTGTCCAGTGTGTTCAGTGTGTCCAGTGTGTTCAGTGTGTCCAGTGTGTTTAGTGTGTCCAGTGTGTCCAGTGTGTTCAGTGTGTCCAGGTCTTTTTAGTGTGTTCAGTGTGTTCAGTGTGTCCAGGCCTTTTTAGTGTGTTCAGTGTGTCCAGGTCTTTTTAGTGTGTTCAGTGTGTTCAGTGTGTCCAGGTCTTTTTAGTGTGTTCAGTGTGTCCAGGTCTTTTTAGTGTGTTCAGTGTGTTCAGTGTGTCCAGGTCTTTTTAGTGTGTTCAGTGTGTTCAGTGTGTCCAGGTCTTTTTAGTGTGTTCAGTGTGTTCAGTGTGTCCAGGTCTTTTTAGTGTGTTCAGTGTGTCCAGATCTTTTTAGTGTGTTCAGTGTGTTCAGTGTGTCCAGGCCTTTTTAGTGTGCTCAGTGTGTCCAGGCCTGTTCAATGTGTTCTGTGTGTTTAGCATGTTTAGTGTGTTCAGTCCTGTTCAGTGTGTTCAGTGTCGTGTTTAGTGTGTTCCGTGTGTTCAGGCCTGTTCAATGTGTTCAGTGTGTTCAGGTCTGTTCAGTGTGTTCAGGCCTGTTCAGTGCATTCAATGTGTTCAGGCCTGTTCAGTCTGTTCAGTGTGTTCAGGCTTATTCAGTGTGTTCAGGCCTGTTCAGTTTGTTCAGTGTGTTCAGGCTTATTCAGTGTGTTCAGGCCTGTTCAGTGCATTCAGTGTGTTCAGTGTGCTCAGTGTGTTCATGCACTCTGGTCTGTTCAGTGAAGATGTCACAGGTTGTGACTTCTGGAAGGTAAGCATGCTTTGCAGTGCCAAAACTGACAGCATGCAATTATCCAGACTTACAGAATACAGGAGAGGATATTTTTGTCATAATATTTCTTGAAAATCTGGTACCTCTGCTCAATCTTGAGATTTTACAAAATATATATTTTTCTAAATTTCATTTTACACTTGTTTTAGAGGGTAGACTGTAAAACTACAATTAGCCAAGTTTTCTGTCAGAGAATGAATGATTTGAAAGGTTCTGGCCACTTTCACTAAAATTACGGCCCTAGAGAAAAGTGGAGGTTGGCAGGTAGTCGCAGTCAAAACGCAGTGAAACGCGCGCAAAGGGCACGGACATGTTTACTTTGGTCAGTTTCGTATCGTAGCCTTCCCCAGGGCCCTGTGGGAACTTCTTCGCAGCGAGACTTGGAGCTTTTCTGTCAGCGTTTCCTGATTGGAATTTCTGCTTTTTTCCCTCCCGGATGAAGGCAGCTGTTGGTCTGCCCTGCCAGAGTGACTCAACACGAGCAGGAAGTCTTCTTCGGCAGCCCAAGCGGAGGAGACAGATATTAAAGGTAGCAGCGGGAGAATCGGGGGGGGAACGGCGTCCTTTGACTGCCTGGTAGAGCCAGGATCCCAGACGCATTTATCCCGCCCCCCACCCCCCACCCATCTTTCTTATCAGAGCTGCCTGTAAATGCACCTGACAGCCTTTTTACAGGTACTGCTAATCCGCCTGATTTAATTCATTTCTGTAACTGCCAGGAAGCTCTCCCCAGCCAGATCAAGCTCTTATCCTGTCTTTCTTGTTGTTATTGTAGAGGCCCACGTCCTTTTCAAAGTACTGTAGGGGGAAGGAGGGGGAAAGAAAATCTACCTCTCTGATCCTCCTCATGACACGAGCAGTCAAAGCGCAACATGAATACTGCACCACCTCAGACGTGTTTTCCCCCGAAACACGCGGCTGGGGATGGGCTTTCATGTTCCGTCAGCGTCTGACAGGTGTGCGGATTAGCGCCGCTGTTTGCTCGTGTCGGAGACGGAGCGGGGTGGGAACGGTGGAACGAGACAAAACGCCCCGTAATTCACTTCAAAAAGTTAACGCCAACGGATTGACGTTGTCTTACTCCTGCGGTTTGAAAAGGACGGTGTGCGCACGTGTAAGAGTGTGGGGGTGTGTATCCGTGATATTGGTTGTAATGTATATGTATAAATATTTCACATGCTTCACCTCAGAGCAGTGGCAGGACAATAGGTCAGTGATTGAAGAGCTTAACTTGTTGTCTCATGTTTTAGTGCTCATTCATAATTGATGGCACCACTTTGTTTTACAATCATACCTTGTGTTCACTTCCTTCCTGAGAGAAACTGCGCTCACATTCCTATTGGTGCTGTCCTCAGCCGTCTGCTCCTAAAGCCTCTCCCTGACCCTGAAGGAGAGACGGTGGGAGGAGGAGAGGAGAGTGGAGGAGAGGAGCGAGGAGACCACAGGTTTGCGTGTCGTGTCCAGCCAGCCACATCCTCCCTGCTTCTTATGCTGAAAAACAACAAGCATCACCTTATCATTTCCTCACCAAGATTACTGCAACACCCCACTTCCTCAGGACTTTCCTCAGAGGTGAAGTGGAGTTGTGCAAAGGGGTGAACAGAGATGTGGCTAAGGACGAACACCCCCCAATTTGTCAGAGAGAGAGAGAGATAGAGAGTGAGAGTGATTCTTATAATCATATTATTCTGTTATTATGGTGCAGGGGGTTAGTGGGAGCAGGGGGGTGTAGGGGGTTAGTGGGAGCAGGGGGGTGTAGGGGGTTAGTGGGAGCAGGGGGTTGGGGGGTGCAGGGGGTTAGTGGGAGCAGGGGGGTGTAGGGGGTTAGTGGGAGCAGGGGGTTGGGGGGTGCAGGGGGTTAGTGGGAGCAGGGGGTTGGGGGGTGCAGGGGGTTAGTGGGAGCAGGGGGTTGGGGGGTGCAGGGGGTTAGTGGGAGCAGGGGGGTGTAGGGGGTTGGGGGTGCAGGGGGTTGGGGGAGCAGGGGGTTAGTGGGAGCAGGGGGGTGTAGGGGGTTGGGGGTGCAGGGGGTTGGGGGAGCAGGGGGTTAGTGGGAGCAGGGGGGTGTAGGGGGTTGGGGGTGCAGGGGGTTGGGGGAGCAGGGGGTTAGTGGGAGCAGGGGGGTGTATGGGGTTGGGTGTGTAGGGGGTTGGGGGAGCAGGGGGTTAGTGGGAGCAGGGGGGTGTAGGGGGTTAGTGGGAGCAGGGGGTTGGGGGTTGCAGGGGGTTAGTGGGAGCAGGGGGGTGTAGGGGGTTGGGGGTGCAGGGGGTTAGTGGGAGCAGGGGGTTAGTGGGAGCAGGGGGTTTGTGGGTGCAGGGGGTGGGTGTCTGTTATCTCTGACCTGCAGCAGTAGCCCATGTGTCTCAGCTGCCAGACTCTTCCGTTCACCCCGACAGGAAAGAGCAGGAGCCCGCATGTCCTCCGGCCCCCCAGGGACCCTGGGACAAGACCTCTTCTGCCTACTGCCCGAACACACCCAGCCCCAGCCAGTCAGGACAACCACACACTACACACTGCATGTACACACACACTACACACTCCATGTACACACACACTGCATGTACACACACACTACACACTGCATGTACACACACTACACACTGCATGTACACACACTACACACTGCATGTACACACACACACACTACACACTGCCTGTACACACACACACTACACACTGCATGTACACACACACACTACACACTGCATGTACACACACACTACACACTGCATGTACACACACTACACACTGCATGTACACACACTACACACTGCATGTACACACACACACACTACACACTGCCTGTACACACACACTACACACTGCATGTACACACACACACTACACACTGCATGTACACATACACTGCATGTACACACAAATTACACACTGCATGTACACACACACTACACACTGCATGTACACACACTACATACTGCATGTACACACACACTACACACTGCATGTACACACACACTACACACTGCATGTACACATACTACACGGTGCAGGGGGTTAGTAGGAGCAGGGGGTTCATGGGTGCAGGGGGTTAGTGGGAGCAGGGGGGTGTAGGGGGTTGGGGGTGCAGGGGGTGGGGGGGGGTGCAGGGGTTAGTGGGAGCAGGGGGTTCATGGGTGCAGGGGGTTAGTGGGAGCAGGGGGTGGGTGTCTGTTATCTCTGCTTCTCTGCAAACTCTAGAGACTGTTGTGCATGAAATTCCCAGGACATCAGCAGTTTCTGAGATACTCAAACCACCCTGCCTGGCACCAACAATCATTCCACGGTCACAGTCACATTTGGTCTGAAAAACATCTGAACCTCTTGACCACATCTGCATGATTTTATGCATTTAGTTGCTGCCACATGATGATCAAGCTTCTCTGATTAAATATTTGCCTTAACTAGCTAGGTCTACCCAATAAAGTGATCACTGAGTGTATGTACACATAGTCTCTACACACACATACACACACAAGCAAGCATTACATTACATTACATGACATTATTGCCATTTGGCAGACGCTCTTATCCAGAGCGACATACATTTGATTAGACTAAGCAGGAGACAATCCTCCCCTGGAGCAATGCAGGGTTAAGGGCCTTGCTCAAGGGCCCAACGGCTGTGCAGATCTTATTGTGGCTACACCGGGATTAGAACCACCAACCTTGTGTGTCCCAAACTATTACCTTAACCATTATGCTACAGGCCGCCCCAAGCACACACAAACACACAAGCAATCACACATACACACAATCACACAGAGACACCACACTCCCACAGACACACTCACACTCATACAAACACACGCACACACACACGCGCAAACACTGTCTCTCGCTCTCTCTCCCTCTCCTGTCAGGGCTGTCAGATCACTTAAGCCACCCAGTCCTCTTTTATCAGAAACCCCGAAGCCCACTACTTGACAATGGAGAAGAGCTGCCAGAGAATGACCCCAGTGTAAACTTAGCAATAACTTGGCAGGCCATCATCTGAACCTGCTGCACTGACAGATCCACACTGGGCTGCCTGGCCGTTCAGGAATACACAACGGAGCTTCACACACACACACTGTGTACTTCCTTTACATCTGCACGGTCTTACACAGAGGAGCTTCACACACAGAGGAGCTACACACATCCTGTGGGCTTCCTTTACGGTCTTACACAGAGGAGCTTCACACACAGAGGAGCTACACACACCCTGTGTGCTTCCTTTACGGTCTTACACAGAGGAGCTTCACACACAGAGGAGCTACACACACCCTGTGTGCTTCCTTTACGGTCTTACACAGAGGAGCTTCACACACACTGTGAGCTTCCTTTACATCTGCACTGTCTTACACAGCGGGGCAACTAATCTCTCAGCTGCACAGAGACAAAGACATTACTTTATGCCACACTAAAAACACTGGGATGTTTTAGTCAATGGATGAACTGATGATTCTAAAAAGCCAAACTAACAGAAAAATACACAGGTTTTCTGTGATGTTTTATTTCAATGTAATAATTATTTTGCCGAATGAAAATGTTATGCCGAGTAACTCGTGAATAACTGATATCTCAATGCCCTGGTTCAGTTCAGTGAATGTAATTTGAGAATTACGGTACATTTGCCAGCAATTGAAAGTGGACGCATTTCTAAAGAATCTGTGATGTGTGTTTACAGTTTGTTTTCCCATAAACCTCTCCAAAGAGTCCCCTGAAAATGAGTCAGTCTGAGGAAAAGAGTCTCATTGTTCAGATTGTTCACGCCTCCAGATGATGTTTGATAAATAGGACAGATCAGGGATGTGTGGCTAGCACCGTCGTTAGCTCGTTAGCTCGTTAGCGTGAGCGTACCTTTCCCCCGCATGTTATTTCCCAACAGATTGAAGCGGAGATCCGTGAATACTGCACTAGCACGTCATGCGTGATGTCTTCATTTACCTCCAGTGCAGGCTATTAGCTCTGAAGAGTTACGCAGTGGTGCAATCGCTAAGCTTTAGTCTTAAATCTAAAGTCATCAGCATGATTCCTTTCCGAAGGCTTACTATATAAGCAGATTACGCAAGGTATATTCTTCACCCGGCAAGTTTCCTGTTTAAACTTCTGAACGTTTTATACAGCTTGAAACATTAGGAAGGTTCCGGATAATCCTTTTTTTATTTCAGCAGCAGTCTTTGTTAACTTATCCAGCGATGCACCATTAAATTCATCACACACAGTATATTAAATAAGTGGGGATTAGATTTATTTTTGATTCAAAAAACCACAAGGTGATGACGAGTTACAGTGTCATTGTTCCTGGAACATTGCAGCGGGTTAGCCGTGATAGGCTAGTTAGAAGAGTTTCAAAATGTGCTTAATGGCTTTTCAGTTTGAGCACTTAAATAGTCTTTGCTAGGTTAATGGGATTTACAGTTAAGGGCTGTATTCGAAATTAATGCAATCCAGACAATTGCAATGGGCCCCGAGTCAAGTGTTATTAACCTTTAGCCCGTTTGAAATGGTGCCTCTCTGCTCAGGTGAAAACGCTGTGCGTGGAATGGCTAAGTGAGCATCTTAGCGCGTCTCTGTGGGGAGTTCCACAGTTGTGTGGTGTGCAGCACTGTGGCGGTAATTTTCCGTTTGTTTGGGTCAGCTTGTGCAGCGTCTCTCAGTGAAGCGCTGACCGCACCGTGGCACATTACTGCGGCACATTAGTACTGACCTGTCCACACCGCCGTCCGACAGGCAGAATGAGTGATGTCACGGACCTCTCAGATGATGACAGAAAGCTCTTAGCGTGTCAAAAGGCTACAAACACGTCCCTGCTAAACACCGCAGTGCAGATCTAAATGTATCGTTGTAATGGATCTCAGGAAAAAACAAACTACCCCCCCCTCCACCAATCCAGGAGGAAACATTCATGCACAGGTACCCGGCCAGAACGTTATATTTTCTCTGCGTTTTCCAGTCGCGCTGAAGCGGTGGAGACGTCGGGGCGAATGCTACACGCGCTGCGAGACTCCGCTGGAATCCCTGGCCTAGCCCGCTGTTTCTCGCGCCTCCCGCAGGAAGTGGAATTAGGCGGGCGAGCCAAGAGCGAGGGAGGACGGAGCTGTCCAATCACGACGCGGGGGGATTAAAGCACCTGGCTGAGCTGGCAGAGCTCCCCGGTCCTGACGGAGCCCAACAGGTGCGCAGGTACAAGCGTTCCCACAACCCCCCTCCCGCTCCCTCTCCCCCACCCATTCCAGAGCAGCCCCGCTCCCACAGGTGCAAGAGTTCAAGTTTCAGCTGCTTCCATTTATTTATTTCTTTACTCATTTCCTGTTTTTTTCCTCTCCCAGGGGCGGGCTGACGCGGCATTAGCCTGTGCCACTCTCGCTGGAACAACCGGGCCCAGTTAATACCTGGCAAGGTACACTAATCTCCGATTGCAACATTTGGTTTACCTTAATCTGAAGGGACGGCTGTATGAAAGAGGGAATTATACTAATCAGTTCAGGGCCCGTGCATATAGTACTTCCCATTAGGCTTAGAGTACAAGCGCTTACTGCTCCAGTCTCCTGGTGTCTGGCTGCGTCCGCCTCTCAACACGGCTGTCCCTCGCCTGCAAGGTACGGACACAGGAGGGGAGGGGCTGGCAGGGGCTGCTGGGTAGGGGGGCGGGGGGGCTGGTGGAGGTGGGGGGGGGTGACAGTTGTTGGGGGAGGGGTGTCAGAGGACAAGCTTCTCTAAGTAACAGAATTTTACAGCACAAAGCCAGCTTTGAGGCATCCAGTGCAGCATGTGTTGTCATCCTCCACTGTTTCTCTCTCTCTGTTTTGCACTCGCTCTCTCCCTCTCTCTCTCTCACTTTTTCTTTCTCTGTACCACCCCCTGTACAGAGGTGACCAGTAAAAGAAAGAAAGAGAGAGAACCAATGTCTACAAGGAAAGGAAACACAGCTCCGTACAAAGCAGGCCTTTGTTATCTTAAGTCAGAAGGTATGATAGGCCGGGCCATATGGCCCATAATCCCCCTATATCTCATATCACCTGACAGGAAGCCTTCATACAGTACCACCTTATTTGGTGGGTCCCAGGTTAGGGAGGGGGGTAGAGAGGGAGGGGGGACCCAAAGTTGGTTTGCGTTGATTTTTCTCAACCCTGCAAACTATAAATCCAACTGATTACGCTGCACTCTTTTGCTTGACTGGGCCTTCACAATCGCAGTTCCCTGTTCACAATAAGCCCCTGATGAATCAAACTTGTATGGCATTAGTTTCACCTAGCTGCCCCGTTCCCAGGCGCCATGGCCTTTGTCAGCCCGGCTTTGATGAGAAAAACTCCTGACACTTGGTGCACCTATTGATAAACAATTCTGTAATGAGGGGGCTACAAAAAAAAGGCGAATAACTCGATGAAATGTGTGAGAGAAGAGAGCTGCTCTAGAGCTCCCAGGTTAAAGTCGACATTTCTTTAAAAAAACACAAAATAACAAACCTGTTACATATGCATGGTCTGTGGGTCATTGCACAAAAAGAGGATCTTTTGCGTCCTCAAGAAATTATCAGCAATTGCAGTAATAATAGATAAACATTAATTTTGGAAATTATTATTACTGTATTTGTTCTCAGTAATACAAATATAAGACACATTTAAGCCATATGAATATAATTGATTTGCATTAACTTCAACTGAAGTTTGTTCAGCCTGTGTGTTTTTATTCAGATGTGTGTAACGTCAGCTATGCATTGTAGCTGCAGAACTATACCTTCTATACTCTCAGAAATAAAGGTATGAAAAGTTCCTAAAATGCTTGTGGCTGGGTTGGTACCCTATAGGTCCATGAAATTGTACCCCCAGCCCCAATATATAATTAATGTGTACCCTTGCTGCTTGGGAAACGTACTAATTTGTACCCAAAGACAACATTGCAGTATTTTCAGGATACTTTTGGGAGCGTGTATCTGAAATGTGGTGGCCTTAGTCACAGCGTGTCCATGCTGGGAATACGCCTCTCTGCCTCTCTGCCTCTCAGCCTCTCAGCCTCTCCGCCTCTCCGCCTCTCAGCCTCCCCGCCTCAATATAGGAAGGCAACATTCCCAATATAGGAAGGCAATATTCCCAATATAGGAAGGCAATATTCCCATCTTCCGTGGAGGTAATGTGCATGTTCTTCAAGACGTCAAGAGTTGAGTGACAGAACCCAGACTGTGCCTAATGGGGAAATTGTCATTCTCAAGTCTGCTGTGCCAATACCCTGGGTGCTGTGCTTAGGGTGGCAGGCCCACTGGGTCTGGGTTTGAGGCCCACAAGATATATGTACCTTCAGTATATGTACCTGTAAATATAAAAAAAACAAACTCGTCAAAAAAAGTTGTAAAAATGTTGTGTAAACGGCAAATGCCATTAAAAGTGTGTACTGCAGTGTCATGTAAGATAGATAGTTACATTAATACAGCACTTTTCTCACACTTTACAGTGATGAGGGGGGAACTTTCTTCAACCACCACCAATGTGTAGCAACCACCTGGGTGATGCAACGGCAGCCATTTTACGCCAGAACGCTCACCGCACACAGCTAGGGTGAAGGGATAGAACAGTCGTTTTAGCAAATTAATTCAGGCAGGTTGAAAGAGGCAGGTTTAGAATTTAGCCAGGACACCTGGGAACCCCCTACTCCTTGTGATGAGAGTCATTGGACCACAGTGACTCAGAAATATGACATTTTTCTGACTCTCATCTGAAATATGGCATCTTCTACAGCACAGTGTCCCCATCACGGCACTGGGGCATTGGGGTATTGGGAAGATCGCCCCCTACTGGCCCACCAACACCACTTCCAGCAGCAACTTAGTTTTCCCAGGAGGTCTCCCATCCAAATACTAACCAAGCCCACAGCTGCTTAGCTTCAGCCATTCAGCAGAAGCAGAGTGCTTGATGGAATGGCTGCTGGTTCGGTCATATCATCTGCACTCAGAGAAGACTGTTGGTTCTCAGTGGGTCAGAGTCTCTGATTGGTCCAGTGACTGTCCTATCTCAGTGACTGACAGCACAGTGCTTAGTGTAGGGGCTCGGGGAGTTATAGAACGCGTCTCGTTCCTGATGGGGAGAGCGAAACAGAGACACAGTTATGAGTAAGGAAGTATCTCAGCTCAGCTCAGTTTCAGTGAGCCCTGCCTCAGGCCTTGTGTTCGGGGCAGGGTTCTGCTGGGTCCCTGCCTCACACGGGCTCCAGGTTTTTAACGGAGCCGCGTGATGCAAAACGGCAGGAAATAAAACAAATTGTAGTTGAAATGTCAACAAATGTCATAATGTGTGTGTAATTTGATTGGAAAAACTGTACTCCTGGATCCAATCTAATCTAGTACAAATGCAAGCATTTCCTGGTTCCTATAATCATACTTATCAGAACAAAGGATGACAATAATTAACCTGTATGTAGAAGTCCAATGTATGTACTAATATCATAATATCATACTGTCATATGTTGTGCATAGCATGATTCTCCTTGAAGACGGGGTCTCTTGCATTTAGATTTGTCTCGATACTGTCAAGATCTGTGGCATTTATACTGATACTGTCGTTGCTTACCTTATAACTGACTGACTTAGCCTATTTGTGTACTTGACTCAATATTCATGGCTGTAGAACACCTCATTCTTTATGAATTATACCGTATTCGACCTGTTCTGTAGTTCTAACAACCTTCGGTACACACTTATTTGGATAAAAGTGTCTGCTGAATAAAATGTAATGTAATGTAATTTAATGCAATGTAAAGCATCTCTCTTTCTGAAGAAACAGTCGTTCCCTCTCTGTAGCATAACGACAGGCAGCCTGAACCCACGGGCGTTAGCTCGGCCCTGATATTTCTCCATTAAAAACAAAACCTGCTCTAAAGTAAAAAAGAGAAAGAAAAATCAAAGTTAATTGTGACTGGCTGGAACAAAACGCTTCAATCAATACGATGACAGTTTGCCTGCTCGTCATTTAGCCATTACCTGGGAGACACATCCCCCCCCCCGCTGTGCCGGAGTTTTTTCATCCAGATCCGCCGCCTGCTTGAACCGCCGTACCGCACGAAGGCTGCCTCTGTCATTATTCTGTTTGGCCCCCCTAATATGTCCTTTCATTTCCCCCCTTCCTGCCGCTTTGTTTGTATTTATGC